>NW_021483901.1:0-223 GCF_001605985.2 Dendrobium catenatum | reverse complement strand
CAAATTATCTTAAATAGAAATCCTTATTGAATAGTAAATTGAGCATATGGGTCAATTTGGGAAGTACATGATTCCCAAAGGGTTTTAAAGTCTGGGTATAAGGCATTGTTATCTTTCAAAGAATCTAGGAGACTATAATTGGGTGAAGAGTTGCCAATAAGTGGGCTCGTCTGCTTACGGAATCAGCGACTTTATTCACAACTCCGGTTTTGTGTTTAAGATG
>NW_021483900.1:0-505 GCF_001605985.2 Dendrobium catenatum | reverse complement strand
CACAAAAGTCACTTTCTTGACCTTTGAGTCTTGGTTTATTGAAGAGGGTGATGTCTTTAGCTCTTGAAAGATCACCTGCATAGACTTTGAAAAAGAAATCTTTGTATTCTTTATCACAAAATAACATTTGGATTGATAATTTTAAATATTTATTCGGGGATCTCGGCATGCAGCGCGGTGTCGACCCGAATAAATATTTAAAATGCCCATGTCTCGCAGGGTCATTTCAGAATGGAATAGATTTAAAATATAAGATTTTAAATATTCATTTGGGGATCTCGTCGTATAGCACGATGTCGACCCAAATGAATATTTAAAATTCCCCCTATCTTGCAGGGACATCTTGGATATGCTTTGTATCTTTGAGATTTTAAATATTTATTTGAGGATCTCGGCACACAGCGCTATGTCGACCCAAATGAATATTTAAAATGCCCCCTATCTGATGGGGGATTTTGAAATGCATTCTTGTTACACAAGAGAATTTCAAAATATAAACGTGCAT
>NW_021483899.1:0-250 GCF_001605985.2 Dendrobium catenatum | reverse complement strand
AAGCTATACTTAAATCATATGAATTTTTTATTTTTTTAATGATATTTATCTTTTTTATTACAAATATAATTTAATCTCTTTCAAGATCAATTATAAAAGGCTTCTCATATAACTTCTTGCATTTATATGATCATTTCTTCTTTTCTTTTTGCTGTTATCAAAAAGGGGGAGAAATATTGTTTGCATTTATTTAAAATATTATTTGCATTTGTTTGATTTGTTCGTATCTGTGTCTTTTTAGTGTTTTATT
>NW_021483898.1:0-458 GCF_001605985.2 Dendrobium catenatum | reverse complement strand
AGAGCCTGTCCTTTGACGGCCCGCTGAGGAACAAAAGAAATATCAAATTGCAGTAGTATCATCGACCATCGTGCTAGACGACTTGAAAGGGTCGGACGGGTCATCAAGTACTGCAATGGATTGACTCTAGAGATCAAATTAATTTTATGTGAAAGCATATAGTGCCTAAGCTTTTGTACCGCGAAGATCAAGGCTAAACATTGCTTCTCCATCGCCGGGTACTTAAGCTCTGCAGGTATCAATCGTCTGCTAAGGTAGTACAAGGAGTTCTCCTTGCCTTCCTCATTCTCTTGAGCCAACAATGCACCTAAAGACTCATCCAGGGCTGTAGTGTAGAGAATCAATGGCCTGCTTGGGATCGGTGCAGCTAAAACAGGGGGGTTCATCAGGTAGCGCTTTATACTCTCAAAGGCCTCCTGATAACGCTCATCCCAACGGAATCGGGCATCCTTCTTCAC
>NW_021483897.1:0-1359 GCF_001605985.2 Dendrobium catenatum | reverse complement strand
TCATTTTGAACGATATAATTATCATTCGTACTGTACAATATTCACTTTTTGTACTATACAATCCATGTGTCCAATGGATTGTGATGAATTTAACTCAATCAGTATGATATTATTAACCTTTATATTATACGAACACCCATTCATACTATATTATATTTTTTGTTAAAGGTCATATTGATGACACCTCGGAACGAACGTATTTCCTTTATATCGTCCAGCATGATCCTGATCGTACTGTACGATTTGACCACATTTTCCTAACCGATCATCCAGACAAAATAATTGCTTGATCATACTATATGATCCTCAATCATATTGTACAAACCTCAATCGTACTATACAAATAGTCAAGAAATCTATAAATAGAAGGGGAAACAAGCTTATTTCACTCAACCTTCCTTTATTATACTCGTCTTCACTCATTTTTTACTCCATGGTTAGCCCAAGAAAATGGGACTGAATCGTCCCAAAAAGCTTCTCTTCCTCTCATTGCCATGATGATCATTTTCTATCTACTAAAGATGAGGATGCCTACCATAAATTCAAAGCATACAAGATCACTCCTTATATACTAAATCAAGTAGCCCTTAGCTTTGAGGTGATGAGCCTCTTTTCTTCCACTACCCTATAAATTCTTCTCACCTTGACCTTTTCGTTCAATTCTAAGCTCCTTTATGTGTTCCTTGTCAACCTGATAATAAACCTCGACAACTTGACACTCACTTAACTTGTCTGCCATTGAAATATCAAAATCACCAAAGCAGACCTCGCTCAATATATCAGGCTTTCTACTAAAGGCCTTCGAGCCCACTCCATTATAACAAATTAGTTTGACTGGAGTTTTATCAATTTAGTTCTTATAAATGTTACTTTAAACCAACACCAACATCTTGTCTAGTCCTAAACACAAAATGCCTGCATCATCTAATACGTTCTTAGGACATCCATAATACCCAAAGCTGGAGTTAGGATACGCATGACCCCAATCATGTTTGTTTTCACTTATTTGATTATGTCCAATATTAGATCTAATGAAGATGATTTGATTATTGACTATATTAGGAACATGACCTAAATTTACAATCCATGCACCCGTAGGAAACTCAATTTAGCCCTATGACATATCATAGGATATATTCTTAACCACAAATACCAGTTGACCTATCCTGATGAACCCTACAATGTCCTTATTTTCTATATGGATGTCTCTTTTCATATCTTATTTCATCGGGGCAAAGAGCATGCTGATCCAAAATTTGATGAAGAAGAGGATGCTGCTCCAACAGGAGGACCTTCTCTACCATGAGGACCTGCACCTATCTATCCCCAAGATGACATTATTCAATGACTCAACCGACT
>NW_021483896.1:0-1385 GCF_001605985.2 Dendrobium catenatum | reverse complement strand
TTCACAAACAAATGTATAAAGCCTACGAAACCCAATCCTCTGTCAATAACTCGACGGAGTCGACAAGGTTTATCCATAAAATGCAAATATTTTCAAATGGAAATGACACCTTATTTACTACCCCGACGATGACCGTGTTGAACGAAAATCTCAACCGGAGGGGTCCACAAATAATTTCAAATGCCTTCCAAATTTCATACCAAAATACCCGAAATCCAAAAATCCCAAAATTCTGAAATATTTAAAATTGAAACATAATCATCGATCACTTAAAGCAAAATCCATCCACCCTTCGCACTAGTTTGTCAGGGTGGACAATTTGAAATATACTTCAGCTCACAAAGAGCTAATGTCTAGTCGAATATATCACTAGGATCCATTCTCAAATAAATTTATGCCAGTAAGGACGTGGTACGTGTCCTCTAACCGGTGATTTTGCCACCAAATGGCACTGCAGGAAAAACGGTTATGACCCAGGACCCTCTGAACCGAGTGGTTTTGCCGCCAAATGACACAACGAAATATCGGTTATGGCCAGAGCTAATACGCTCCTTAGTGTTATCAAATCCTTGAGATATGAATCAATAGGATATGATCGATAGGGCACAAAGCCCTCTAATAGTTAAGGTGTATTCAAATTTGTCCCCTTAGACAAACATTAACCCCATGTCTACAAGATCCCCTTGGATTAAGCAACTCATGGTTGTCGATAATGATCCTTCTGTCAAATTGGGTCGACTACCTCCTCTGACTAAGTAGACCAGGGATCACGATGGCCTAGGACTACGGAACCATGGGATCTTGATCGGATCCATCATCCATTCCCCCACCATCCGCTTTAAGTGTAAGATGATGAAAATTTCAATTTTAAATATCAAATTTTTTGAATATCTCAACCATTTCCAAATACCTATATCTATGCTGCTATTATATGCCAGATACTAAGTATCTTCTACGTATCTGATCAACGACTAGCCTTAATCGAAAGTTCTCTCTCATAATTGGGAGAGGTAATTAACTATAGGGGCTTGCGCCTAAGGAAACCATAACTCATATCATAAAGTCCTCACAAAATGAGGGTGATATCTCTGGGTAGTGTCTTATCTACAAACTCATCTGCCTTTCCAAAATTTATCCCGGAACTTAATCCGTTAAAACTCCTCCCTCGAAGCAAAAAAGCACAATCGGGCAGAGGCCGGGGCCGAATTTTCGGAGCCCACACTAATTGTATAGACCTCAGTATCAAGTTTCAAGGTGTGGAGGTAGAGGATTAGGTATTATGGATGCATGTGACAATGCAAGAGCATAAAAAAGAGACATTATAATTGCATATCAGTTAAGACATATAATACCAAACCAATTCGAAGACCTGCTATCTCCTCATC
>NW_021483895.1:0-406 GCF_001605985.2 Dendrobium catenatum | reverse complement strand
GAATATTTTTGAAAATATTAAAGAGGCTGAACATAAAATTTTAGTTGCTGAAGAATCTTATCTGAATAACTCTTCGCTGGAAAATCAATCTTTTCTTGATAATTGTAAGATTACCCTTTTTAATTTGCAAAATCAGGAAGAAATTTTTTGGAAACAAAAGGCTTCTTCTGCTATTATTTTGGAGGGTGACAGAAACACTGCTTTTTTCCATGCTTTAGCTAATATAAATAGAATTAAAAGCCATATTCATCATCTGGTTGATAAGAATGGCTTGGTTTATGATAAGGCTGAGACTATTGCTAGTTCGGGTGTGGAGTTTTTTAAGAATAATTTCAATTCTATCCATTCTAACACCCCCTTCATTACCACTAATGTCATCCCGAATCTGCTGAATGATAATGATAAT
>NW_021483894.1:0-671 GCF_001605985.2 Dendrobium catenatum | reverse complement strand
ATATTTGATCAATTACATGAGATATAAAAGTTAAGGGTGTCAATTCGGGTCAACGGATTAGGTTCGGGTAGAGCCCGACTTCACCCGACCGTAAACAGGTCTACCCGAACTCTAGCCATTTTTGGAAATGGGTCGATTTTTCAACCGACCCGACCCGCACTGGATCCTGGGTTGACCCGACAAGATTCATGAGCCGTTCCTGAAATGCAAAATTGATGGTTGTCGCTGCAGTGCTGCGTGGCTGGCGCAGACGCACAGTAGGTCCGGGCGTTTGACACTCTGACTTGACCACGTGTGTGAGGCATACGAGCATCTCCAACCGAACTCCAAACATGCGTATGGAGTCGTTCGGTCGCTCCAGTTGAACGCCAAATCTTCCGTCATTTACTTGCAGGTGAACAGTGCGACGCCAATATTGGCGTTGCACTGTTCACCTACGCTATTTTGCTCTCTCATCCGGAAAAACCGAAAAACGCCCGAAAGGGAGAAGGATCGTTACTTTCGCAGAAGCACTTAAAATGGAGTTTGATTGGAGCAGCACTATGGCATTTTGGAGTTTTATTGTAATTTGCCATGAAAAATGGAGTTCTACGTTGGAGATGCCCTAAGGCTAATGCAAGTTGCGACTGGAGCAAGGTTGGCGAGGCGAGGTTAGCCGCTAGCATGCTAGT
>NW_021483893.1:0-357 GCF_001605985.2 Dendrobium catenatum | reverse complement strand
TGTGACATTTGGTTATTATGTCCAAAGATCCATCACTAAAAGGCCCCGATAGAGCTAAAAGCCAACCATCTATTATGATGACAGAGCAAAGAAAGAATCAAGATATGTACAGTGAGCATCGGGGTGTGACACTTAGACGCATATCCAAAAATTCACTACCGAAAGGTCCCGGCATAAGGGAAAAATAAATATAGAGGCTCATATCTCTAGAAAAAAAAAATTCAAATAATGGTGTGACATCTAGTGTGTACTCCTAGAGATCCACCATCAAAAAAATTTATCATAGGTCCTAAAAATGGCCTCTACAGACAATATTTTTTATGATCGACACCTTGGAGAATTCTCCAAGATATCCCT
>NW_021483892.1:0-326 GCF_001605985.2 Dendrobium catenatum | reverse complement strand
TGCCCAAAATTTGAAAAAGATGCGCAAAGCGCCACATTTGGTAATTCTCTTCTTTCCAAATTCTTCAATCTCTTAATTCAAATTGATCTTATGTTCATTTATATTCTATTGAACTTTGAAATATATAATTTTTATACATATATCTTGTAATGATTTTCTATATTTGAATGTCTAAATTGAATCATGTCTTTGATAAATTCTTCTTAATTACAATGTTATATCACTTCTTAAATTTTATGAATTTCTAAGATTTACCTAATGTTATTAGTTTTAGATTGCATACCTTATAACAATCCCCATTTAGATTAAATTTTCAAATGAATTTC
>NW_021483891.1:0-313 GCF_001605985.2 Dendrobium catenatum | reverse complement strand
AATCTTATGAGGGGGAGCTTGTGAGGTGTTCACAAAGTTTGCTCCATAGAAGGATTTGAGTCATCTCCCCCATTCTTCATCATTTGCTCCTTGGTGGATATAGGGAGGTCTTCGTCAGCATTAGATCAAGGTTCTCTTCCTGCTTAAGGAGAAAGAAAAAGGAGTTCAAGTTTTGTGACTTATCAAGGTCGGTGAAAAGGAGTTCGTAAAGGCTCCTAGGCCTTGTTGTGGGAGCAATAGGAGAGTCTCTATGTTTTAGTGTAATACCTGGAGGATAGGCTCCAGGGAGTAGACGTAGTTCAAGTTAACCGAA
>NW_021483890.1:0-784 GCF_001605985.2 Dendrobium catenatum | reverse complement strand
TCTTTAGTTGAATATCTTCAAATAATATTAAAATAAAATAATAATAAAATGTTGAAATTACAAAACAACAAATTGGGAATTCATAATGAAAAAAATATTGAAATTTACCTTGGATTTAGTGAGTGAGCCAAACAATGTAAAAGTGTATTACTTTTGCTCCACCTATCTTCTAGAATAGTATAAATAACATCCCAAAAGCTTGAGTTTTCATGAAGTGCATTCCTCTCATGTCTATATATAATTTATTTTGCTTTGGCTAGCATTGAATCCCACATCTCATACATGAGATGTAAACAAGACTTATCCGTATCAGCTACTCTCAACATCTCATAAATTGGGTCTGTGAAATTTATGATGTATTCAATCTCATCCCACCAAAAATCAACTACATACTAGCCTTTCCAACATCATCTTCCCTATAACATGACCATTTGTCACTGATCATCATAGCTTGGAGAGCATTTTTTTATTTTTTTGAATCTTCTCAACATCACTATAACTGAGACAAACCGAGTTTCAGCAACTGCAAGCATCTTTAAATTAGAGAAATCATTAAACATAGAGAGTCTCATGGATTGATTCATAATAAAATTCCTAATTACAATAGCATCTCCAGCAATCACTGTGATCCAATGATATTCATTATAGGTGATTTCATTTGCCTCGGTATTCTTAGCTGCACAAATGTTTTTCAAAGCAAGATTAAGCGTATGCACAACACATGGTGTCCAGAAAATATGAGGATAAGCTTGCTCTACAAGTAGACCTGCAGCTCTAAAAAACA
>NW_021483889.1:0-232 GCF_001605985.2 Dendrobium catenatum | reverse complement strand
AAATTGGAATTACCACTAATATAATGAAGAAGCAAAACAGCATCAACTTCCACCCAAATATTCATATAGCCAAGGGAAAGACAAAGATCAACACCAAACTTTAAGCTATCAATACCAGCAGTAATAGCATTGGAACCAGAAGATGGCCCAGCAAAAGCCACAACAATTTTGCCATTATAATCACGAATGATACCGCCACAGCCAGCAGTATCACTATTAAAAGAACCATCCG
>NW_021483888.1:0-284 GCF_001605985.2 Dendrobium catenatum | reverse complement strand
CCTTAATTCATGGAGGCGGATGATCAAGCTGCCTACCAATAAAACAAGATGGCTGGAATCACTGTCTCCCGATCTGTCAACCCAAACCATCTATCTTATTAGGTACTTGACTTATTTTATCACACTTCTTTGTGCTTCATTCTTACTCTTGTAATCCCTTTCAATTCAAAACTTCTCTTTGAGTTCTTCGCCAGTCTCCACATAAATTTTGTTTTTACTTCTCTTGGATCCTATGTGAATTGATGCCGAGTCAAGATCATATATCAGGATTGTGTGGAGTTTTT
>NW_021483887.1:0-250 GCF_001605985.2 Dendrobium catenatum | reverse complement strand
ATCGAATACTGCATTGAGAATAAAGTACGGTCTCAAGAGGCCGACATAATATTCTATAATAGATTCAATATCAAAATAGGGTTTTAAAAATGATATTTCTATGATTAAACACAGTTCAAAGAATAACATATCATCTCAAAAGATGAACATGAAAATCTATAGAATATGTTTAAAGATAGAAATACATTTTTGAAAAAGTTTATTCTTTCTTTTGTTAGATATGACAAGAAGAATATTATATCATCTTAAA
>NW_021483886.1:0-237 GCF_001605985.2 Dendrobium catenatum | reverse complement strand
GGTGAGGGTCTTCAGTGATGGTCCGGCTGGGTCTTCAGTGATGGTCCGGCTGAGCAATGACGTCAGGCGGTCGTCCGGCAGATGTGAGGGACTTCAGTGGTGGTCCGTCGGAGCAACGTACGGCGTCATTCAGTGGTCCGGCAGAGGTGAGGGCCTTAAATGGTGGTCCGGTGGAGCAACGGCGTCAGTCGGTGGTCCGGCGGAGGTGAGGGCATCCAATGGTGGTCCGGCGGAAGT
>NW_021483885.1:0-226 GCF_001605985.2 Dendrobium catenatum | reverse complement strand
TGTATTTTAATTTCCTGTATTATAATTTTCCCTACATGTTGTATTCTTGTACATATTATTGAGATTGTTGAGATTTATTTTAATTTGAATTTTATTGGAATAAAGAAAATAAAATTTGTCTTCACATTTTTTTACTACAAAAATTCAAAAAAAATTGAAAATATTAGTTTTATTAATTCTTCCACTATTGTTTGTGTAATTAGTTTTTAGATCTCAAAAGAAACAC
>NW_021483884.1:0-225 GCF_001605985.2 Dendrobium catenatum | reverse complement strand
CATCAATTAGACAATAAAATTTTTCATTGTGAAACCTGTGACTTGGCTAAGCATAAAAGAACCTCATTCCCAAACAAAAGTGAGAGATGTGCTATGCCTTTCTTCCTTATTCATAGTGATATTTGGGGACCCTCTAAAATTCTCAATATCTTTGGGGCACGCTGGTTTGTGTCATTCATTGATGATTACACTAGAGTCTCTTGGATCTATCTCCTTAAACAGAAA
>NW_021483883.1:0-237 GCF_001605985.2 Dendrobium catenatum | reverse complement strand
TAAAGGTTTTCGCTTGAGTAGATCTAAAACAGAATATGTGGAGTGTAATTTTAGTAATAGACCTAGTGAAGGGATTGTGACTTTGGACGATCAAGTCATTAATAAGATTACACATTTTAGATGTCTTTGATCTATTGTTCATAATGATGGTGAAGTGAAATAGATGAGAATATTATCAGTAGAATTCAAGCTAGATGGTAGAAGTGGAGGAATGCACCGGGCTTATTGTGCGATAGA
>NW_021483882.1:0-325 GCF_001605985.2 Dendrobium catenatum | reverse complement strand
GAATGAAAAATCTGTATTTCTCATCTTGAGGGGGAGTGTCAAATACCGTCCCAGCCATCCTAGCCGCCCCTTGGCTCTTGATCCTATGGCCAAGATGGGAATTCGTGAAAGGCTCACCTAGATCATGCCGATCTCCTTCCATATTTGGGTGGTTGAATTAGGAAGGATTATATTAGGATAATTATGCATTAATTTATAATTATTTGTGATGTAGAACTAAATGCTTTAAATGAATGAAATAAGAGTTTTGCACGATTCCTTGATTAGAGCAATTATGATTAACACTATTAGCAATTTAAAACGATCAAATAAAACGAGAAAGGAG
>NW_021483881.1:0-221 GCF_001605985.2 Dendrobium catenatum | reverse complement strand
ATAATTTTAAATTACTTTATTTTTATCATTTTTTAGGTTTACGCCCTGATCCGCCTCGAGGCTTACGCCTCGCCTTGCGTAGCCAAAACGCCTCGATTCTTAATTTTGCCTTTTAAAACGTTGGTCAGCATCTGCATACCCTGCATACATAGGCATCTTAGACTCAAAACCAAGCTATAAGCCCTACTTTCTAAATAAAACAGCCTTCCACTCTTCATGTG
>NW_021483880.1:0-278 GCF_001605985.2 Dendrobium catenatum | reverse complement strand
CAAATCAGCAATCAGCATAGCCCACAATCCAATCCAAAATGACAGGACCAAGCACATAGAAGTAGACAAACATCTCATTTAAGAAAAAAACTAGACAGTGGTCTAGTAAGTATCGACCATGTATCATCAAAGGATCAACTTGCAGACATCCTTACCAAAGGATTGGACAGTTCTTCCTTTCTCAAAATGATTAACAAGCTGGGAATGACAGATCCATATTTCCCAGCTTGAAGGAAGTGTTGAAATCCAGTCGTTCCCAGTGCAAAGGATCTAACGAA
>NW_021483879.1:0-466 GCF_001605985.2 Dendrobium catenatum | reverse complement strand
ACTAGATGGACAGAACACTCGTCAGATCTGGGGCCGAAAGCCTCCATAAAATGGCTTGATCTGGGCCATTGATTGCGAGATCAATGGCCCAGAAAATGTTTACTAAGAGTACGTTACGAAATAACCCTAGAGATGATTTTTATTTCGTTCTCTTGATCGTATCAATCAATTTTATTGAAATTTTAAACCTAGACTCTATTCATGAACAAAAATCATGGGGACGTGATAGAACTTTTCAAAATGTGATATATCAAAAGCTATTTTACCCTATGTGTCCTAAGCTAGGGTTTTAGAATTTACCAAAAATATCTAATGAGTTTGAGAGATCTTGGGTTTGTTGCACTTGTACACTATCCACGCTCCTATTTGTAGAAGAAATCATGGCTCGAAATGCTATGGATCAATGACAAATCAGCTTGAACGGAGTTAGGGATCGATTCTCTGGGGATCTCGTCGCCGTCGATGC
>NW_021483878.1:0-229 GCF_001605985.2 Dendrobium catenatum | reverse complement strand
GAAGCCAGGAGTGGAGGCAAGGTTACACTTGGAGATACTACAACAAAGAAAGTGATTGGATCTGATATGATTAGAAATTTCAAAAACTTTTTCATAGATACATTGTTATTAGTTGAAGGCTTTAAACATAATCTATTAAGTATAAGTCAACTATGTGATAAGGGCTATAATGTAAAATTTTTACCCACTAGGTGCATATTAAGCCTAAATGGAAAAGAAGTTTTAAATG
>NW_021483877.1:0-226 GCF_001605985.2 Dendrobium catenatum | reverse complement strand
ACATTTAGGCTCATTATGACAAACTTATACAGTTAAATGATACTCCCATGGATTCTCCATGAATCTGCTCAAGATGCCCACACTATACACAATATCTGGTCTTGTCACTGTCAAGTATCTAAGGCTCCCAATCAAACTTTTGTACAATGTCGGATCAACCAAATTTCCTTCTCCTTCTTTTGTGAAATTAACTCCAGTTTGCATTGGTGTAGACACACTATTGCAA
>NW_021483876.1:0-202 GCF_001605985.2 Dendrobium catenatum | reverse complement strand
TAAAGTTTGGAGGCTCCATGCATTGTAGATTTGCTACGATTTCAAATTGAAATTTAAACTTAAAATGGTCATAACTTACAATCCAACCGTCGGATTTTCAACTTCTTGGGCTTGTTGGAAAGCTGCTAAGATCCTCTTCAACTTTGTAGAAGACACCAGGAGCTGGATCTATCTGGATTGGAAGTTATTTGTGAATAACCTG
>NW_021483875.1:0-315 GCF_001605985.2 Dendrobium catenatum | reverse complement strand
CTCTTATGAAATAGAAATCTAACCCAAGTGAATCTTTAGTAATCATCTACAATAAAAAATCTGTATACCTTCCCTCCTAGACTCACAATTCTAACTAGTCCAAAAAGATCCATGTGTAAAATTTCTAATGGTTTACTAGTTCTAAGATCCTTATTGGACTGAAAAGAGTGTTGAATCTAGTAATTAGGTTGTTAAGCCTAAGTGAGTGTCCCAAGGCTACCAAGAGGGGGGGTGAATTGGTAGTTTAAAAAAAAATAAAAAATTAAGACCCCTTTTTAATTAAAAAAAAAAAGATTTTTCAACCACAGAGTTTTT
>NW_021483874.1:0-282 GCF_001605985.2 Dendrobium catenatum | reverse complement strand
AAATATTTATCAAAGCTTCTCAAACACCAAAGGAAGACTGCAAGATCATGATTAAATATTCATTCTATGATTGAATTTATTTTGAGTAACTCAAAGAAAATCATATGAATTTTCTAGAGTCCTCATTTGCATGTTCTTGGAGAACTAAATACAACATGATAAAATTTTCTTTAGAAAATTTTAACTTTTGCATGAGTTGTTGAAGAATAAGGAGAATATTTGAGCATCCTTTATAGTGAAAGTATCAAGGAATATCAAATATTTACAATGATTGAGAAAAGT
>NW_021483873.1:0-727 GCF_001605985.2 Dendrobium catenatum | reverse complement strand
GTTCATAACAAAATATGTTAATGGAATGTGTTGTATTAATTGTACCTGCAGAAATTGTGATTGCATTATTGTAGTTGACTGACTACTGGATGGAGTATGTCGAGAAGATTGAGATGATTGAGATAGATTTGTTGTTGATGGTTGGTCGTGTACGACTGAATAGGATGAATAAAGTGTGGTCAACTTTTCCTTAACTTTTGTAATTTCAGATTCATAATTACCAGAGTAAAGTCTCTTGTAGCACCACTCAACAAAGTTAAACTTGTACCTTGGATCGAGAATCACTGCAATTGCTATATCCTTCCATAAACCTTTGTTTTCTTGATTGAGAGTCTTTTACATATTTAATGCTCTCACGAACCTTCACAACGGAGGAATCTATATCCTTCAAACCTTCCTGTACAATAAGATTTACTATATGTGCACAACATCGCATATGGAAGAATTCACCATTACATAGTAGTGCATTTTGCAAATTCAAATGATTTCTTAAAAAATCAACTGAGACAGTATTCGCTGAAGCATTATCTAGAGTAATACTGAAAAGCTTACTATCAAGTTTCCAATCAATCAAAAGTTGTTGTAGTTTCTCAAATAATGCTAAGCCATCATGTGGGGGTGGCATATAATCAAAACTTATAATCTTCTTCTGTAAGCGCCAATTATTATCAATGAAATGTGCAGTTAAGCAAATAAAACCATCAGTGTTAATGGAAGTCCACAAATC
>NW_021483872.1:0-252 GCF_001605985.2 Dendrobium catenatum | reverse complement strand
TTACTGTTAAATCACATCTTTAATTAATAACCTAAACAAAATAATCTTAACACCTTAAACTAATTAAATAAGAGTTTAAAATCCTGTCCAAACTCCTCATCCCCCACGACCTCTCCCCCTTAGTTCACGAATTGCACTCAACACGATCAGCCTCCTCTCTCGAGTAAGAAGCTTCAACCGATCTCCTCCCTATTAGAACGAACTAAAGATCCCAGCAGTTAACAAGCAATTCGAAAAATCCCAACTCCCCAT
>NW_021483871.1:0-212 GCF_001605985.2 Dendrobium catenatum | reverse complement strand
TTTGTCAAAATAATATCATATTCAATAAAATAAAAACTCATGCACATTTTTAAATATTTAAGGTTATATTAAATATTAATATAATAATATTATGTAATTTATATAAAATTAATCATACATTAATAAATTGATGTGAATCAAGTTAATTCAAAAAGAATAAATAATAAACATTTTACCATATAACCTTATTACCTTTAATTCCCTAATTATAT
>NW_021483870.1:0-2610 GCF_001605985.2 Dendrobium catenatum | reverse complement strand
TAGTTCGAGTGTCCGAACCGTTCATGACAATATATATCTGTATTTATACAATTATACTCCCAAGATTATATACAATAGCTAGGAGTTACAGTCACAACATATACAGTCTATTTGCTCATGATTATAAAAGAATAAATAAACAAAAAAAATCATAGGGGATTTTATAATAGATCAATCTCACTCTTGATCTTCTTTCTTGACCTTAAATCATTTAAAGCACATATAATGAGCTGCCAAGCCCAGCAGGTCATTAAATCCTACAACTGAACTCAAAGTACGTTAAAGAAGCAGTATATATTTTGTGAGTTAATTCATAATAGTACTAGTTAATATACTCATGAATATGTGCAAAAATAGTAAATCACATGCAATAGCAGTAAAATTAGTGAAACAGTTGAACAATACGGTACGATTGTCAGTAAAATAGTACAATACAAGAACAACAAATTTATATACCAGTACGAATATCAAATTGATAAAGCAGTCGTCATAATAGTACTATCAAATTCATAAGAAATAATATAAATTAGTAAAATGGGAACATCTGTAAAGACTGTTGTAATCATATATGTGTAGTAAAATTGTATTAGAGTATATACATGATATTTAGCAAATTTATATCAGTATCATATGCATAGTGATAGGAATCACTTGCTTAGTAACGATAATTCAGTAAATAACAAATCAGTCATAGTAACAATAACAATGAATCAATAATAGTATCAATAACAATATTATTATCATCAGCAAAAGTATTCAGTTCCGTAAAATCTGCGACAGTAACAGTTAAATAATGCAGTAACAATAATTAGTAGAATATGTTTGATGTGATATGTGACTAATTTATGAAACTTAAGCAAAACACACGCACCATAGAAATTATTGTACATGTTTTTTTAGATGCAAAGTTCTGCCTTGCAAACCATCTATATTAATATATTTTGAGTATATGAAAGATAATGCTATGGGCATATCCACAAGAACAGCATGCTATGCTATTCTGCAGAAGGGTATGTTGATGCGCTTGTCTTATTATGGGTCATGCAAGAGTAGTAGGGGCAAACTCTATATTTAGTGTACATGGTAAGCTAAAGGTATTAGGCTAGAAAGCGTATCATGTCACACTTAAACTGCAATCAGCACCTAGAATAGTTGCATGATTATGATTCATATATATTTCATAACTCTAAATGTAAAAAATTATAATAATGATTGAAAAATCAAGCATGATTTGATATTGTATAACCTTATTTATTCACATTACTTGTGATGATTTTCTGACATATGATTTTTTTTTCATGCAAATGTTTTGTCATGAAGTTACGATCATGCATGTTGCTTTATTTGCCATGTAAAAGACTTTTATATTTTAGTTTTGATTTTCTAATAGGCTTTATACTTGCCACTGTTTGTGCTTGCATGTGTTGCTTTTAGGTGGCGATAAATGTACTGTTAAGGATTAAATTTACATGATGAGCTGATCTTATTTAGAGAAAGATTCTATGATATATTTGGTGATTTCTTGAAGTCCGAAGTTACAATTGGTTGTTTGTATGAATAATTTTTCCACCACTCCCTGTTTTGATGTTATGATTTGGGGTGGATGTGAAAGTATGGTTGTAATGCAAACTCATTTTGGTAGACGAAAATTTTTAATGAATGGTTATGATTTAATGAGAACAAATCAACTAGGACAACTCTCAATAATCTTATTTGTCATTGGAGTCACTCCAATATTTTCACATATATACTCATTTTGTATTCCACCTATAAGTGTAAATCCACTCATCCACTTGATCATCCTCATCTCTGCAACACTTATATTAATTTTATTCTTCTCCTTTAATACCAACATTTTGCACCATAAAGCATTGCAGATCTCATCACCATCTTATAAAATTTTCCATTAAGTTTGAGGGGTACTTTCTATCATATAGTAGTTTTAATGCATTTCTCCATGTCAGCCATCCAACTTGAATTATACTAATAATATCCCCATCTATTTCACCACCTCTTTGTGCAATAGACTCGAGATGTCTAAAACATGCACTCTTCTTAATGACTTAATGATCTAACGTCACAATCCCACATGTGGATCTATTACTACTAAAAGTAAATAATTTGAGAGTTCATTTAGATCATGTTGAATGATGGAAGAGTGAATCACAAAGTGGGTGTACCTTGGGGTAACATGTGATCGTGATCGAGTCGAGTGAGTGGGATGTGGGATTGCAAGTAGTAGGGCGAGCGAGTTAGCTTGATAGGGAGAGTGACTAGGCTTGTGTGGTTGCGAGATTAAGGCTATTGGAAATGATGCAACATCAGGCTTACAAGCTTCAAGTGCAACGTGGAAAGTTGTAGCAGGATTGAATAAGTGTATGACGAGTGCACATGATTGTGGTGAGTGAGTGCGAAGCCTGGTGGTGTGGCGGAGGTTGTACGGCGGTGGCTAAGGTTAGGATTATCCTCTCCTTAATACTTGTCGAGTGGGGAAAATATTTTTATCTATTATTTATTAGCAAGAGAGCCCTTTTTTTTTATAGCAAAACTAATATATTTTGGAAGGTATAACTAAATAATTATACTGTACCAACTCTAAATAGGTGACTT
>NW_021483869.1:0-326 GCF_001605985.2 Dendrobium catenatum | reverse complement strand
ATAGCATTAGCCAGTTGGATCCTGGCTCCTTGTCCCAACTGGACGGTCATCGGGGTGTTCTGTAGATCCATCTGCATAAATGAAAGGCAAGGGTTAGTAATCAGGAATCTGATACATCACCCCGCACTTTCAAAATGCAGAGACTTGCATAGAACACAAAAATAAGATAAGATAATATTAGCGAGCAATTCAAATAATACAAATTTAAAAACCGCTAAACGCATATGAATTCGTTGAATGATCATTTTGAAAGACTCAAAATCTTGAGTACGGGTTGAAATAATTGCTACTATAGCTTATGAAATGACTAGCCAGAGATGGAAAGA
>NW_021483868.1:0-209 GCF_001605985.2 Dendrobium catenatum | reverse complement strand
CGGATTGGCTTGCTAATAGGGGTTCTACTCTTTATGGATATGAAGAATTGAATATTTTAAATTTAGATCAAGTTTTGAAGGGTATTCTTCTCATGGATAAGGCTTGTATGCCTTATTTTAGAGCTGGATGATTCTATTTTTATGTTCTATTGGCTCTGTTTTGTCTTCCTTATTGCTGCTGGGGTTGTTCTGTTGGCTATGTTTTCTCT
>NW_021483867.1:0-1992 GCF_001605985.2 Dendrobium catenatum | reverse complement strand
GAGCAATAGAGAGAGAGCAAGAGAGAGAGAAAGAGAGAGAGCCTCTCGATCAGTTGGTGGAGATATTTGATCAGTGAGAGATCCGCTTTGAGGCCTACGTTGCTGTACAAGAGCAGCAATATACTGAGGACATCATCCGCATGCAGCACCAGCACGACCAGGACATGGCCTGGTTCGGATCTCAGTTTGCCACATTGGCCAGTTACTTTTCACCACCACCACCACCATCTCCTCCGTCTGATGATCAGGGTTCCTTGTTTCTTTAGTTTTCTTTGTTTATTATGCTGTTTTTCTGTAGTTTGTTTTTGCCGTAACTTTCTTTGGGACAAGAATTTTTCTTATGGTTGTTTTAGTTTCTGTTATGTTTTTTAGTTTCCTCCTTTTTGTGATGTCAAAAGGGGGAGTAATCTGCTGTATCTTGTACTTTGATTCTGGAATTTAGTAAATTTGCTTTTCGTTATACTGTTTTCCATTAGACTGTTGAAACTGCTTAAACTTTTCTGATTATGTTTGCCATCATCAAAAAGGGGGAGATTGTTGCAAATCTAAGTTTATGGATTAGACTTTTGATGATAAAAAACATTCATAATTGTCTGCGACTGTCTTGCCTATTAACTTTTCAGGTCCACAAGATTGAGTGCAACTTAAGCCAGCTCAAGATTGGGTAGATTTAATTTGAGTCAGTTTGTAATTTTTCTTTTCTTGAGTCCATTATAAAAGTGGTACCTGATGCTAAGTAACCTTGCACACACACACACACTTAAGGATTTTTCTATTATTTTCTGTTTTGAGTACATCGTCTTGGATGATGTTCATATCGGCCAGGACGATCCGACTAAAAACAAAAACCCTAATTAGGGCATCCTGGTTAAGGCAACCGCCATTAAGCACATCGTCCTGGACGATCCTTGTATCGGCTAGGACGATAGGCTCAAATCAGAAAGAATCATCCGCTAAATCTATTTATGTAAGATTTATTTTTGGACATCGGCGGCCGATCCATTACATCGGCTGGATGATTTTAGACAATTATGCTTAAATTAATCTGATAATTAAGGAAAGCAATTAAAGCTTGATTGATACGATCATATCGTCCTGGACCATACAGTTTGACATTGTAGTTCTACTATTGGGCGAGAGGAGACCTGCCTTTTCTTGCTCGCAGCTACAACGAGCCCCCACACCACCTCTATCATTTTGAAGAAGGCTCCGAACTCACAGGGGCGACAACTGGCTCAGGACGTAGGATCGTCCGGGACGATCAGTTAAAAAATCCTTGGTTGCTCCTGGACGATCAAACATCGGCCAGCTCTTTTCCGAGCGATATTCTGGATGATTTTCCTCGGTTTTGAACTAATCGTCCGGGACGATCGTGAGATCGGCCCGGATGATTAAGCTAATTTTGGATCGTCCAGACCTCCCTTCCGAGCGATTGTCTGGCCGATAATCTGTGATTTGAACTAATCGTACTGGATGATATTTTATCATCCTGGACGATGTGAATAAAATTTCTTCTGATCGTCACATGTCATCCAAGCTGATTGAACTTAATTTGTACTGATCGTATAGGACGATAATGTCGGTTCCTGAAATTCTATTTAAAGGACCCGAATTTTCTCATGCAAAAGACGTTGAGTGCTGCTGTCTTGACCTGAGAGAGCCTAGGGAGAGGGGGAGAGAGAGAGAGAGGAACTTGTGAGAGGGAGTTTGTGAGAGGGTTCACAAAGGTTGCTCCAAGCAAGGTTCCAAGTCATCTTATCCGTTCTTCGTCCTTCATCCTTGGGAGGTTCTTGGGAGGTCTACTTCAGCAAACGGTCCGGGTTCTCTGCCCGCTTCAGGAGGAAGCAAAAGGAGTCGGTTCTCTGCTCGCTTAAGGAGGAAGCAAAAGGAGTCGGTTCTCTGTCGCATCGGGGTTGGTGAAAAAGAGTCTGTTGTAAAGGCTTCTCCGTTTAGCTTTGGGAGCTAAAAGAGAAACACTTAGTTAGTGCAATA
>NW_021483866.1:0-909 GCF_001605985.2 Dendrobium catenatum | reverse complement strand
ATATTTCTATTATATAATAGTTGCGGTTCTTTTTTATGATTTAATGAATTGACTGCTATAACCCTTTTGATATGCACACTTGACAATGTTAATATTTCTAAAATTCTTACTTTACTTGCATGATTACTATCATATTGTGATAAACATTACATGTAAAAGCGTCTAAGTAAAACTCAAGATGCACAAATATAAATATAAATATATAAGTCAAAATGAGTGAAAGCAAATGTAGGTGTATGTTGAAATGAAGGAGTTCACTCATTTATGGTACTGATTAGAGACGTAATATACCCACACACATAAAATAAAAAAAAAATATTTGGAAAATGAAATGGAAATGGTTGTGCCTTAAACGATACAAATTTTTAGATGAAGCTACAATGACAGATATTTTATAAAAAAAAATATGCTATGATAAATTTCTTACAAAATATTCGCTTACTTTACTTGCAACTGATTGAAATTATACTTGTTTAAACTTCTTTTAATGAAATGCTAAATATTGCTTATATTGACCTACATGCATTTTTCTTTCTAGTTTTTAAAATTGCTATATTATTGAATTGTATTTAGCCACTGAGTTGTTGTGTGACTCAACCAATTAGAAAATTTTCATGTTTTAGGAAAGGCTCGTCTAAATTAACATAAGTGGTAGAGGAGGATTTATATACAAGAGAAAAGGAGTGAGTGATAATTAATATTTAAAGTTCATATGTATTTGGTTTAGTTATTTTTTGAAATGTATGAAATAGAATTGAATAGTGCATGATTTGAATATGAACAAAACATTATTGTTTAGTAGCTTTTTACAATTTGGAAGATGTTTCTATTAGATTACATATAATATTAATTGAATTTAGCCAAACATCGAAGGAACAACAACCCTCGATGTTTTTCATTTAGCCTTGA
>NW_021483865.1:0-212 GCF_001605985.2 Dendrobium catenatum | reverse complement strand
ATTATATTTAGGATCATCCAAAATAACCCAAAATAACGGCGTCAGATTATAATTAAAAACAAAATAATGACCTATAAATAAACCTCATGGAAATTCTTGTATGCATGAAAATTTGGAAAGGAGGGCTGAGGCACTATGCTTGTAAAGTGTAACGGAGTCAGATTATGAGGTTTGATGTTATCAAGGAGAGCAATATGGTGCAGAAATTTGGA
>NW_021483864.1:0-316 GCF_001605985.2 Dendrobium catenatum | reverse complement strand
AAAGTATGCTTAAGACTTTCCCCTTTCAAGGTTAGTTGGATGTTACTCTTGGATGACTAAATTAATTTTTCCTTGCATGTAAAGCTATCATCAATCAATTTTTAGTATATCATAAATACTATTGGCATACTATGTGCGTTTAAGTCACTTCAGCATGAATAATCCATTTGATGTATCTTGTCAGTCATGCCTAGTACATGTGAACCCTGATTGGCAAAATTTTATGCCTTGAAGCCTTTACAATCAAATAGAATTTTGGAAATATTATGAAAGGATTCGTCCTTTGGTGTATTGCTACCTCAAGCATGTTTGTGAT
>NW_021483863.1:0-271 GCF_001605985.2 Dendrobium catenatum | reverse complement strand
TCCCTCTACCTCTTAATCTATGTGGATGATCTTCTTCTCACAGGCAACGATCAGGTCACAATTCAACATCTCTTAAGCCGGCTCAAATCTCAGTTTGCTCTCAAAGAACTTGGCTCTGTTCGGACGTTTCTTGGAATACAAATTGAGCAAACCGCCAATGGCTTATTCTTATATCAAGCGCCCTATGCTCAGGAGCTGCTCCAGTCCGCCGGGTTCACTTCTTGCAAATATGCGCCCACACCATTGCCAACAAAACCTCCACTCTGCTCCA
>NW_021483862.1:0-231 GCF_001605985.2 Dendrobium catenatum | reverse complement strand
CTGGATGAGCCCCTAGTGACCTCATACAAAAATGAGATCAACACATATTTGGCCAAAAATTCCTATTCAACAAAGTAGAAGGTCTCTCCAATAAATCCCAAGAAAATTTACCCCTTAGCGCCCCCATCCCAAGCATTCAACTTATTCAATGACTTATCCAATAAAGATTGGAAATCAGATTTTGTCAACCTACTTAATGCTCTTCAATTTTTTGATATTCTTCACCTTAGA
>NW_021483861.1:0-284 GCF_001605985.2 Dendrobium catenatum | reverse complement strand
TTTAATCTACTTATATCTAATTTTTTATTCTAATTATTTACCTTATAATTTTTAAATGTTGAATTAAAAAAATGTATACCTTATAAATTAAAATTAGAATAATAACTCAAATGTATAAATGAGTTATGTATTAGTTTTTCCAACCTATGAAGTATAAAAAAAGTTCATTCAAACTTAGATATGAGGTTGTATCATTATCCTAATTTTTTGTAATTTTTTACTTATTATTTTTATCAAGGTTAATTAAGAATAAGAATATAAAAGTAATTAGAGGACAATAATAA
>NW_021483860.1:0-909 GCF_001605985.2 Dendrobium catenatum | reverse complement strand
GAGATAAGGAGTGGCTCGACTCGACCGGAGCAAATCAACGGCGAGAAGATTTAGTCTTCAGAAACTTTGATTGCTGATGGGTACCCCTCTAATTGTTGTATATATAATATGTATTGTTTATATATATTAAATAATATATAATGTGTAATAGTAATTACTATTAATAACCTCTCCCTTCTATTCTATTTGTTGTGGTTGGATCGGGCAAGAGGCGGCCAATGTAGAAATCAAAACCAATGTTGGTTCCTTTCGGGCTTGCAGAGGAAGGCAAGGTACGAGTGCGGGCTGTTCACGAGAAGCCGCTCGGACGAAAGCCGGAAGGAAGCCGGAGGCGGAGGTGGATGCTTCCGGCGGAGAGTGGCTGATGGAGGCTTTATGGCGAATAGAGGTTTGCTGGTCTTTGCGCAAGGAGGTTGAGGCGCTTGCTGGCTTGAGGATTGTTCGGGGCTTGGCTTGCCGGCGGATAGAGACAGACGAACAATTGATCTTTTCTTGCTTGGGAGAAAACTGAAGAAAAAACCAGAGCCGAAACTTTTGCGCCAGTCAATATCCGTTCGCATGAAAACCTCCATTCATTTTTTTTTCTTGTTTTTATATGAATTGAGACAGTTTCTACATGGAGGGGATCATGCGATAACGTGCTGCGGTTTTGGTGCTTTGCCGACGGGCCAACTAGTGAGGCTTTCCCCCTTTTTTTTTATTACATTTCGTCATTTTAACTGACAATACATGTCAGGTATTGGCTTTTGAACCATTGGAATTGCCTTCCTAAATCAATATGAGTAATTGAATAGTTTATAATGCCCAATAACCCATACGTTATCCAAATTAGTATGGCTTATATTTACATAATTTGAGCATTAATGTGTCAGTCCATGCTTAATCTGATGGCAACTTTCCTTGGTTTCT
>NW_021483859.1:0-408 GCF_001605985.2 Dendrobium catenatum | reverse complement strand
TCCGCACTTTAATTTCCGCATTGTTTATTTTTCTCGTTGTGTGATTTTAGTTTATGTGATTTTTTGTTCTTTGTGAAAAGATTTTTTTTAAAAAAATACCAATTCACCCCCCCTCTTGGTTAGCTTGGGACTAAGTTCATAGAGATTAACATCCCTAACAAAATTTCAAGTGGTATTAGAACGGGATTAAAAAATTTTAAGTTTGAAAACTTTTTGATTTTGATCCATGGCTAACCTTGGGAATCGTAACTCTACGGAAGGGTATTCTATTACCTGACCTCCCATGTTCGATAACCTACATTTTGATTTTTGGAAAGCCTGCATGTCAATGTTTTTACAATCTACTTATTATCGCATGTGGATTCTTATCGAAGAAGGTTATTCTCCACCTTCTCGTGAAATTAATGG
>NW_021483858.1:0-207 GCF_001605985.2 Dendrobium catenatum | reverse complement strand
TGAGAGAAAGAGAGAGAGAGAGAGAGAGAGAGAGAGAAAGCAAGAAAGAGCAAGAAAGCACAATGGAGAGAGCAAGAGAGAGAGGGAGAGAAAGAGGGATAGAGAGACAGAGAATAAGTGAGAGTAAGTTAGAGAAAGAGCAAGCTAGAGAAAGAATAAGAGACAACAAGAGAGAGCAAGTGAGAGAAAAAGAGAGAGACAGAGAGA
>NW_021483857.1:0-593 GCF_001605985.2 Dendrobium catenatum | reverse complement strand
AAGTTCATTTAGTCTTAATTTTAGCGATCTTCCAAATCTCTTATGTGTAGGGGGCATCTTTGGAGGTGTCAAAGTTTCCCACCATACTTAAAAAAGTATGCATGATTGATTTTGTGTAACATCACAGCCAAAGGGGTCTTATATCCCATTGTGCTTAAAAAACACGCATAGGTCTTCTTCACTTGTACGAGCAATAAAGCAAAATTTCTCCTTCGTCTTGGAGCAATGTGTATGGATACTTAATCTTGAAGTATTGTATTATACCTTGCGCTAGGCGACGATAATGATATTTGCGGTGAGATCAACAACGTGCACACACATACACTCTTTGTTTTTTTTTTAATGCCACATTTTTATGTATGTGTGTGCGTGTGTGTGTATACATATGGCTTTTTAGGGGGTAGAGAGTTTATTCTCTATTTAGAGCATGGTTTAAAATTGCGCAATATGAGGCTCGTCCTGAGGGCTGCCTTTGCGCAATTCCAGTGAAAAGCGTCTTGAGGCTTACGCCTCAAGTGTTATTTATGTGGCTCGAGCCTCAATTTGGTTGAGGCCCGCCTTAAGGCGCGCCTCGCCTCACTGGCATGAGGCTT
>NW_021483856.1:0-414 GCF_001605985.2 Dendrobium catenatum | reverse complement strand
TTCTGCTCAGTACCGGTGCTGGGTATCGCTAGATACTAGATGACATGATACGTTTTGGTTGGCATCCGGATCGTCCAGTCTCCGCACAAAATAATTTATCTTTTTAACACTAGTGTAGCAAAAAAAAAGTTTTAAGGAGGCATATTGACAATTTAAGAATATTCCCAACTTTTTTCAAAAAGAATTGAGGTCAACATTGCGGTCTTAATTTTTTTTTCATTAGAATCATCATATAAAACAATATAAAGCTAATACAAAAACTTAAGAAAATCTACTATTTATATTTTGAAAATGTTAAATAATTATTTGAATGACACATGTACTCAATATCTAATATGACAAAAATAGCAGTTTTAATAAATACTAAAAAAAGCATATTGCTAAACCTTTCGAATTTTCGTTGGTTGGTCGTTT
>NW_021483855.1:0-235 GCF_001605985.2 Dendrobium catenatum | reverse complement strand
AATTTAAATTTAATTTTTAAGTATATTTTAAGTTAAATAGGCGACTTGACAAACTTATAGGCCGATTCACGATGAGCTCGTGCTCGTAGAATATATGAGCTCCAGCATAGGCTCAAACATAAACTCCTGGCTTGATAAGTTTGACTCATGAGCTTCTTAATATGCTGAGTCATCTCTGCTCACTTGTACTCCTACTCGAAGTGTATCATTTTTATATTTATTTAAATAAAATAGC
>NW_021483854.1:0-303 GCF_001605985.2 Dendrobium catenatum | reverse complement strand
AGATTATTTGAGAATAGATCATAGTGATATTTTCGACTAGGCATTTAGCTCTTTGTGAGCTAAAGTTTATTTGAATTTGTCCACCCTAGCAGACTGTTGCGGAGGGTGGATGGATTTTTCTTTAAGCATTGATGGATAGATTTTATTTTTAAATATTTAGAATTTGAGCTTTTTGTGGAGCTTTTTAGATTTTGGGTTTTTTTGGATTTTTGTGGATATTTGGGTGGAGCTTTGGAATATTTGGGATTTTTTTTGGAATTTTGGGCGGAGCTTTGGAATATTTGAAATAAAACTTTGGATATT
>NW_021483853.1:0-212 GCF_001605985.2 Dendrobium catenatum | reverse complement strand
TGCAATTTTACTACCTTTTTACTGAGTATTTGAAAAGCACAATAAAAGAGCATCAAATAATTAATGAGTAAGATATTTGCTGTGCTTTTGATGTATTTTTACAAATATCAACAAAAAGATATCTAATATGAAATTAAAATTATGTATTGGCTGCCCTTTTACAAAAATACATAAAAAATATAATAAAAACACAATAAAAACGCAGCACTCCG
>NW_021483852.1:0-221 GCF_001605985.2 Dendrobium catenatum | reverse complement strand
TGAAGAAATTGATGTTCAACATCTTTGCTAAAATTCTCATTATTAATAGTTTATCTAGTTGCTACGTGTTTGAAAGTTTAGAATGTCCTATGGCTAGTTTATATATGCTAGTATTATGTGCGGATCCACCTTAAGCCCAGGGGGCAATTGCCCCCTCTGAAAATTATATGATTCTTTAGGTGATTTGTGCCATCCCATCTTTTTTTTTTTTTTTTTTTTTT
>NW_021483851.1:0-863 GCF_001605985.2 Dendrobium catenatum | reverse complement strand
ATGTCTCAATGAGACAAATCCAATGAAATCAAAATTGATTCAATCTGAGCCCAAATGGGCCCAAATAAAGGGACCGAAGTATAATTGAAAACTTTATAGTATTATAGATAATCAAATGATCTTCAAATATAACATGTTTATAGTTGAACTGAGTGGCTCGATGAGACAAATCCAATGAGCTGAATACCACTTAAATCTAACATCATTAGAGCACTTAAATACTGAATAAATGCTCTATGATTGAGAGAATTAGTATGGTTCATCCAATGAAGCACTCCGAATCTGCCTTGGATTTTTACGTATATTACCAAGTATGTCACTCTTAAAATTCACAAATAGACAATTTACTCTCTACATGACGGGGACTCTTGGAGGTTTGGATCTTGTGCTAGAGACTCAAGAGAGCTTTTGGACTTCTATATGACCATCACAATCAAGACTCCACCTGACCTCCGCTACCTACTAACTAGTAACTACAATCCCTTGGATCTCAATCGTCGGATTACAATCCTTCGTCCTTAATCACCTAACTATAGTTCTTCCAAGCTTCGTCGCCCCCGTCGACTATGATTCCTCCAATCACCCAACTATGGTCTCCAACCTCCGCCGCCAGACTACAATCCCTCCGACCTCTGTTGTCAAACCATTATCCTATCGACCAAATGAATAAACCAACGTTCTCTTTAGAATAGCTCTCATTTCATTGGATCCTTCCAACTCCAACTATGTAATGTACTATTTTTTTATTTTATTTATTTATTTTTTAACTATGTAATGTATTATATTTAATGCATATTTGTTACATTTAGCCAACACCTTTCTCCGAGGAATGACATCATTTTTCTAGTGGAATCATTTCCGTT
>NW_021483850.1:0-258 GCF_001605985.2 Dendrobium catenatum | reverse complement strand
ATTCACAGGAATGGCGGCATTCCTTGCAGCAATCGCTGAAAAGTCAACGCTAACAAACTGGATGGTAGCTCCGGCATTTTCGGTCTCAATAACAGCATTCGCCAGCTGAATCCTGGCTCCTTGTCCCAGTTGGACAGTCATCGGGGTGTTCTGTAGATCCATCCGCATAAATGAAAGGCAAGGGTTAGTAATCAGAATCTGATACATCATCCCGCACTTTTAAAATGCAGAGACTTGCACAGAACACAAAAACAAAAA
>NW_021483849.1:0-246 GCF_001605985.2 Dendrobium catenatum | reverse complement strand
TTTTAAATTAAAACTAATTAAAATCAATTAATAATTAATATTAATTTTGATTAAAATTAATACATATTAATTTTAATCAAAACTACACATGCTTTCTCTCTCCCTCTTGCTCGGCGGCTTTACTGGATTCGACCGAAGCAGAGCGCGTGAGAGGGAGAAAGTTACCTTCACTGGCGGCGAGCTCCTGTTCTTGCGTCCCGACCAAACAGAGAAGGGAACGTCCAGGAGGAGGCGGAGAAGGGCTTA
>NW_021483848.1:0-437 GCF_001605985.2 Dendrobium catenatum | reverse complement strand
TCAGACCCATTAGTCTGTGTCAAACGATCTACAAAATTGTGGCGAAAGTTCTTGTAAATAGGCTGAAGGGGGTTCTGCCACATATTATGTCCGATGAACAGGCCGCCTTTGTCCCTGGGCGGTCAATTACGACACACTGCTTACTTGGCCAAGAATTAATGCATAAATTTAAGGTGTCTAAGGCTGCGAAGGGATTCTTTGCCCTGAAGGTTGATATGGAACAGACATATGATAAAATGAGCTGGCGAACCTTGGAATTGGTGATGGAGAGGATGGGCTTCCCCTCCAGGTTTGGGGCTTGGGTGCTCAGCTGTGTCAGGAATCCTAAGTTCTCTATTCTGGTCAATGGCAAGCTTTCAAGTTGGATTACAGCGGAACGTGGCTTTCTCCAGGGATGTCTGCTGTCACCTTACCTGTTTATCCTCTGCTCGGAGTTG
>NW_021483847.1:0-626 GCF_001605985.2 Dendrobium catenatum | reverse complement strand
CCTTAGTATCTAATCTATTATATAAATCATTAAAAGCAAAGGTCTTTGCATCACATATTGCTTTCTATGATAAGTAATGACAATGAAGAAAAATATTCAGTAAAATAAGAACTCAATATAAAATTGGGATTTTTACATACATAACACCTAAAATTATTGAAAATACATATTTAACACCTAAACTTCTATATTTACTAATATACCACGTAAAATTCTCTTTTCCTTATATTCTACCACTGCTTCATACTTGTATTCACAGTGAAAGGATGCCATTGATGGGGGAAGACGGTCGTTGATAGTGATTTTTGACGGAAGGTTTAAACGGAATGTTAGAATTGATTAAAAGAGGAGGTTTTAGGTGGTATATTAGTAAATATAAAAATTTAGGTGTTGAATATCTATTTTCAATAGTTAAGTGTTATGGAGATAAAAATCCCTATAAAATTTGATATTAAAGAACAAAACAAGCTGAAATATTTGACATGAAAGTTTCCTAATTTAAAAAAGAAGAATAACTCTCTCTCAAAAACAAAAAAAACAAAAAGTTATGGAGCTATTAAGAGAAACAAATATGATAAATTGCAAGTTATGTGTTACGCCTGGACCGGTCCCAGCTGGACCGGTCC
>NW_021483846.1:0-357 GCF_001605985.2 Dendrobium catenatum | reverse complement strand
CGGCAGCAGTAGGATCCAGAGAAGGAATTTATGGAGGGGATTTGGGGAGATTTAATAGGCTAGGAGAATTAGGTAATTTCTCAATTAAATTCAATTTGAATTTGAATTAAGAAACTTTCCTAAAATAGACTATTTAAATTTGGAAAGGTTTTGAAAATTCGCAATGATGAATTTCGAAATTCAAATCTTTCCCATTCAATTTAATCTAAAATAGGAAATAAATTTGGATGGGGGAAAAGGAGGGAAGTGGTCGGCGGCTAGGGAGATGAGGGGGCCGGCGGTTGTGGCTTTGGCCGGCGGCAAAGGGGCTTGGGCAAGTGGGCCGTGGGGTGTTGGGAAGTGGATGAGGGGATCGGG
>NW_021483845.1:0-262 GCF_001605985.2 Dendrobium catenatum | reverse complement strand
TTTTTATAGTAATTGCAATTGATTTTCTTTTTCCCAAAAAAAAAAAAAGTAACAAAGACAAAAAATTAACCAACCTTCAGGCTTAGTTCTTTTATTATATTCACTAACAAAAACTTCTCTATCATATTACACAACATTTAATGGCATATACATAAAAAATTTTCTTATAATATTTCATTAAAATAATAACATAATTGGATATTTATTTAATGCAAATAATTATAAATTAATATTATTACAAATTTAAAAATTGTAATTAGTG
>NW_021483844.1:0-385 GCF_001605985.2 Dendrobium catenatum | reverse complement strand
TACGTATTTTAAAATTATTGTTCTCTAATGGAATATATACAAAAAGAATATATAAAATTAAAGTAATTTAATTTTAATATTTATTATTCTATAATATATTTTAATTTGAGTAGCTTAACCATTCCCATGATAATAGGAGAAAAATGCTTTGGTAGAGCTTTGTGTGATTTAGAATCCAGCATCAATATTAAACCCTTATAATTTTTCAAAAGATTAGATGAAGGAGAGTTTTAACTCATCTCAATCACACTTCAAATTGTTGATATATGTTTTACTTATCTTATGGGGTGGTTGAAGATGATGCCCTTGTTATGGTAAGTAAGCTTATTTTTTGTGTTGATTTCATCATCTTAGTGAGTGGATCTCCAGAGTTCGTAGAGAGAGA
>NW_021483843.1:0-258 GCF_001605985.2 Dendrobium catenatum | reverse complement strand
AATCAAAAGATGCTCAAAGAGAGCCAATCAAATTGACAAGAGACATAAAATGAGCCCATCAAAAGCAAGCTCATTCCCTTACAAAATTTTTAAATCTTAGAAGAATTCATGTGTCACTTGATATTTTTCAAAGGCTTGATTTCGGGATTCTTGATCGTAACTAATTACTCTGATATATTATTTTATGAAATATTTTTCTAAAACCAAGTTTTGAATGAATTTATTTTTCTTGTCCAATTGATTTTTCTAAATTATATC
>NW_021483842.1:0-897 GCF_001605985.2 Dendrobium catenatum | reverse complement strand
AAAGTTCAGCTAGAGGAAAGAAAAATCAAATGAAGTCTTCTATGGTTGTTCGATACTTCCCATTGATTCCTAGGCTTCAAAGATTGTTTAAAACAAAAAAAATCTGTTGAAGAGATGATTTGGCATGCCAAACAAAGAAATATAGATGGGTTGTTACGACATCCAGCTGATGGAGAAGCCTGGAAATCCTTTGACTCTCGGTATCCTGATTTTGCTTCAGATCCACATAATGTTCGTCTCGCTTTAGCCTGTGATGGTTTTAATCCATTTAAGATTATGAGTAGTACATACAGCATTTGGCCCATACTGTTGGTTCCTTACAACATGCCTCCTTGGATTGCAATGAAACAAACATCTTTCATTCTATCTACTATTATACCCAGGGAGAAGAGTCTAGGAAATAATATAGATGTCCATCTCCAACCACTAATAAATGAGTTGTCTGAACTATGGCATGGAGTCATATCCTACGATGCAGCATCTGGACAATCTTTTAACTTACGAGCTACATTAATGTGGACGATCAATGATTTTTCGGCTTATGGTATGCTTTCTGGTTGGAGCACTAAAGGTAGATTTGCTTGTCCTTGTTGTGTCGAAAATACAGAGGCTTTATGGTTATATAAGGTAAGAAATTCTCATATATGGGTCATCGTCGTTGGCTACCAGAAAATCACTTATTCCGTCAACAGAAACAGTACTTTAACAATACAAAAGAGATCCGCAAAGCACCTAGAAGGAATACTGGTAGTGATATTTTACAAAAATTACAAAATGTTCAGTTTCATTTGGGCAAATCTAGAAGCTTGAAAAGAGGGCGTACTGTGGAATTCAGTGAGCATCATATTTGGAAGAAAAATTCAATTTTCTTTGAGCTACCTTATTGGGAGTATAATT
>NW_021483841.1:0-1250 GCF_001605985.2 Dendrobium catenatum | reverse complement strand
ATTGTACCATGTGGATGTCAAAAGTGTTAGGAGAGTTTCTATTTGCATGTTTTACATTCTTGTAACTTATATAATTTTGATGATTCCAAATATTATTGTTTAAATTATTATTTTCTATTAACACTTTTTGGAAGAATTGTGTTTTCTCTTGTGTGGACTAACATTTCAGGATAATCGTACTCCAGACTACTAAAGACTTCAAATTAAATTCAGCATATCATATTTTTATAAATTGAAGTCTGTATTTTTCACTTTATTGAGTCAAAGAGAGTATGATTATAATTGAGCAACCTAGCACACACATTGAGGGAGATCTTTAAAAGGTATTTTTTTTTATATACTGATCGTACAAGACGAATATTATTCTTACGTGACGTTCACGTCAGTTATAATCCTCAGAGAGCAATGGAATGAACAGAAAAGTGAAGAAATTTTTCTAAGTCCTGATCGTCTAGATGAAATGCCAAATTTGTCTCTGGACAATGTCCTATAATTTCTCATTTTGAACTATTCGTCCAGACAAAATGGTCCATTCATCCCAGGACGATCTTATCTGGATTCATAACTTGAACTAATCATCCAAATGAAATACTTAGTTCATCTCTGGATGACATCCTCGGGATCCTCACTCTGAATGGATCATCCAGAAGAAATACCCAGTTCGTCCTTGGATGATCTCCTCTGGATCCTCACTCTGAACTGATCGTCCAGATAAAATACTCAGTTCATCTCTGGATGATGTCCTCGAGATCCTCACTCTGAATGGATAGTCCAGACAAAATACCCAGTTTGTCCCTAGACGATCTCCTCTAGATTTTCCAGACAAAATACTCAGTTTGTCTCTGGATGATGTCCTCGGGATTCTCATTTTGAACAGTTCGTCCAGACAAAACACACCATTCATCCCAGGATGATCCTCTCGGGTTTCAAGGTTTATACTGTTCGTCAAGATGAATATGAACATTCATCCCAGGATGATGTTTTTTATTCTTTTAATATATGGATTGTCTACATTTATGTTTCTGCGTGGCTTTAAAATAACTGTTCATACTCGATGATCATAGTTCATACATGACGATGATCGGGTATGAAGTCACCTTGTCCTAATGCACATAAGAGTTTTTATGTAATAATTTTACACTGTTCGTACGTATGAAATCACAATCGTATGGGATGATCATGTACGGACAGAATTGAAAATTAGCAATTTTTGGATGGTTTTTTGTGTCTTTTATATAAAAGGTCCTTTG
>NW_021483840.1:0-215 GCF_001605985.2 Dendrobium catenatum | reverse complement strand
TGAAATATGAAATTTAAAATATCATTCAAATATTATTATTTTTAATAGAAATGAAAACTGTTCATACAGGGATTGAAGGAACTAGAGGAATCTACCATCCAAATGGATACTCCTTCGCGATCTGGAACTTCGGCGACCAATTCTGAGAGAGGATACTCCTATTTACTGCACCAAACAGAAGCTGAAATTCGAAAAAAAATTTACATTTTAGAATA
>NW_021483839.1:0-1253 GCF_001605985.2 Dendrobium catenatum | reverse complement strand
CATAAGATGATTTTAAAATCTCATGATTTTTATTCAGGTCATCGTATTCGCCAAGTAGTTTCATGTGGTTGTCATCTATTAAAGCATGATCTTTCCTAAGGATTTTATGTTCCTTCTTATGTTCTTCCAATTCTAAACTTACACTAGCATGCATCTTTTTCATTTTCATATATGCATCATGCATGTGTTCAGAAACTTCAAACAATTCATCATAACTTAAGTTACATACCTCTTCTTGGTCTGATTGATCAAGACTATCTGCCATCAAGCAAAGATTGATGACTTCTTCTTCCTTTTCAGTCTCTGATGAATCTGAAGCTGAGTCTGCCCAAAAAGCTCTTTGAAACTTCTTCTTGCCCTTCTTTATAGTTGGTTTCTCCTCTACCTTCTCCTTGCTAGGAGTGGCTTTGAGTTTTGGGCAATCAGTCTTGATATGACCTGGTTTCCTGCATTCATAACAAATCACTTCATTAGAAACCTTGCCATTTCTGTTAAATTTACCTCTATTTCATTGCTGGCATCTCTTCTACTTCCTCTTCAGAAAGCTTCTGAATTGTCTAGTCATCAATGCAATATCATCTTCATCCTCAGGTTGTGAGTGTTCACTCTCAGACTCTTCCACTTTTAGTGCTATATTATTCTCCTTTCGTGGTTCATCTGCATCAATCTTTCTTTGACTAACTCCTTGCTCGTAAGCAATGAGTGAACCAAGAATATTGTCAATAGAATAAATGTTTAGATCTTTAGACATATAATTGCAGTAATTTTAGCATCATAAGCAGTAGGTAAACAACGAATAATCTTATTAACCATTTCAGCATTCGTTAGTTCCCTACCAAGTGCATGAAAAGAGGTGACTATTTGTGTGAATCTTGTGTACATATCAGAAATTGATTCATTTGATTTCATACGAAATAATTCATAATTATGTAACAAGATATTAAGTCTTGATTGCTTAACCTCATTAGTCCTCTCATAAGTTATACAAAGTCTATCCCTTATGTCATTTCCACTTTTGCAAGTGAAAACCTGCATGCAGTCTTCAGATTTTAAAGCACAAAAGAAACTATTTAAACATTTAGCAGTTAGTTGTGCTAAGTCACGTTTTTTCTATAGTCCAGTCTGTAAAAGGTGTTTCTATCCTAACTCCATCAACTAATCTAATTGGTTTTGTATAACCTTCCTGGAATAAGTTCCACATACGATAATAAAGTGATTGTAAGAAAGTAGACATGCGTGTTTTCCAAAAATTA
>NW_021483838.1:0-230 GCF_001605985.2 Dendrobium catenatum | reverse complement strand
GTATCCGATACATCGATACACGGATACGCCTCTGATATTCCACCGATACGTGTCGGATACGCCAAAGCTGTATCCAATTAAAATACTATTTAATTTCAAAAGGACACGCGTATCCGATACGCGTGTCCGTTCAAAAACAAAAAGAAATCCGAAAACAAAAAAGACGTGTCGTATTTACTTGCGCGGTTGCGATCAAGATTCTCTCATTTCCGAGATGGATTTGAGTCTCT
>NW_021483837.1:0-281 GCF_001605985.2 Dendrobium catenatum | reverse complement strand
ATTTTGTTAAATCCACCATCTCGCTGCTTAAGAAAAAAGTGTTGCCAAAATTCAATGAAATTAATTAATTAGAGCTATTTCTTACTTTATTATTTAAATAGAACACCTCTTGACTCAAAATGAATGATCCTCATTTACTAAATTTTTTTGTTTATTTCATGTTCAAGGCAATTGTTAATTATCATTAATTATTGTTTATTAAAATAGCGTAAACTAATTATTGTACTTGCTTATTTTTTTTAATATTAAAATTATTAATATTTTATTAAAAGATTACAATA
>NW_021483836.1:0-288 GCF_001605985.2 Dendrobium catenatum | reverse complement strand
TTCGTGCAATCCTGTGCATCGCCTTTATTCTAAAAAAATAGGAATTAAAAAGCTTATCCAAAATGTCCCTACGAGATAGAGGGCATTTTAAATATTCATTTGGGTAGATATCGTACCAAAAGCCGAGATCCCCAAATGAATAATTAAAATTTTATATTCTAAATCTATTCCATTCTAAAATGCCCCTGCGAGACATGGGGCATTTTAAATATTTATTCGAGTCGACATCGCGCTGCATGCCGAGATCCCCAAATAAATATTTAAAATTATCAATACAAATATTCTTTT
>NW_021483835.1:0-296 GCF_001605985.2 Dendrobium catenatum | reverse complement strand
GACGGAGGGTGGGAGGTTGGGATAGAGAGAGAGAGAGAGGGAGAGAGAGAGAAGAAATGATAGAGAGTGGGAGAGGGAGAGGGAATGAGAGAGAGAGAGAGAGAGAGAGAGAGAGAGAGAGAGAGAGAGAGAGAGAGAGGTTTGGAGGGTGGGGGAGAGAGAGAGGAAGAGGGAGAGGGAGAGGGAGATAGAGAGGGTGAGGAGATTAAGAGAGAGGGAGGAGGGTGGGAGGTTGGGGGGGAGAGAGAGAGATAGATAGATAGATAGATAGATAGATAGAGAGAGAGAGATAGAGA
>NW_021483834.1:0-213 GCF_001605985.2 Dendrobium catenatum | reverse complement strand
ATGAATTTATAGAATAGTTGCAATAAACAAATAAAATATTTTACAACCATGTTACAAATTGAGGAAATAATATTTATTTGATTTGAGCATATATTATTTCGCTGAATAGATACTAAAAATATAAAATATGTATTCACAATTTATAATCTTGGAGAGCAAATTTTTAAAATTGTTGTAGACTTGCAGATGATGTTTCTTCAATTTTCACTAGGT
>NW_021483833.1:0-353 GCF_001605985.2 Dendrobium catenatum | reverse complement strand
ACCATCTTTATAAATAGCTACAACCCTCCCAAAAAAACAGTTAGATATTCACAATTTTTATAAATGTATAAAGGTACATTATGTATATTAATTAGGCTCGAACTTTATCACATTAACAACACATCTTCTCCCTTAACATTCAACAAAACACATTCATTATGATGTGAATTTGAGAGAGAGTAAGAAAATGAGAGAGTATAAGACAACAACACACACAACAAATGAATACAATAGTTCTACAATTACTTCTATTAACATTTTGGATAAAAAAAATTATTGTGAAATGCCATAAGTTTTATTATGTTGATTGAGAATGTATTAATACACAATTATACCATCAGTAAAGTCCATTT
>NW_021483832.1:0-213 GCF_001605985.2 Dendrobium catenatum | reverse complement strand
TCAATTGAATGAAGAGGAAAGAAGACAGCTGGAAGCAGAATTTTGTGTAGAAGAAGTGGAAAGAGTGTTGAAACAAGTTGGAGGCAACATCTCACCGGGCAAGGATGGAATCACTTACTCCTTCATCAAAGCTTATTGGAATATAATAAAAGAGGATTTTTGGAATGCTCTTAAAAATTTTCTTAGCAATGGGATATTAAATGAAGATTGGAA
>NW_021483831.1:0-851 GCF_001605985.2 Dendrobium catenatum | reverse complement strand
TCTACCGCCGCGAATATTCCAGGACGCAACAATTATTATCATTGATTCATAATGGAAAAAAATCCAAAGAACTAAAAGCGAAGTAAAAGGAGAAAAAATCAAGAAGTATATTATAATTAATGTTTAATGAAACCATAATCTGCAAGATTACTTAAGTTTCAAAAAGGTGTACATTAGCCGAATTTAATTATTTTAAGCAGCTCAAAAAATTACTAAGGCGCAAGAAAAATTACGGATAAAAAAAAGGATTGAAACTAGCATTAAAATTGGTATGATGGAAACATCTTTTAATTTTTATTAAAGAAAGGGGAAAAAATCCAAAATTGTGTATAGGCAACGTATCATGAAAATTAAGGCAAGCATAATGCATCTTTAATCTTCTTAGTCTAAGTGATCACCTGTTGCTCAATCTCCAACCTCATCCGATGAGGTGACTATTTAGCAGGGATTACATTGGATCAAATTACTAACTTATGGGCTGCTACTTCTAGATCTAAATTAAGCATTTAATTGTAGTTCCAAGCAAAGTAATCTCTAAACTAAGATATGAGTTTAATATACTCTCAGGCTTCTAACTCAGATAACAAAATACTATGGTAGATATGTCGAGGATCTAATTCAGTGCCCAAATTAACTTTACATAATACTTCCATGGCAGAACTAACACCATTTTAAAATTTGTGCGGAGCATTTAGGACCCCGTCCTAAGCATCATCAAGGTCTTCATTATCTAAGATGAAAAAACTAGACAGTAGTGAGATATAACACGAGTATTGCAGTTACCATTGTAGTTTTTCAAGTTCCAGAAGGACTTCCCTAGCTGTGACCTTGAGTCTTGCCTTTGCCATGAA
>NW_021483830.1:0-352 GCF_001605985.2 Dendrobium catenatum | reverse complement strand
CATTTTATACTTAGCCATATTCATAAAATTTTGTGCAACATTTATGTGCAATAGTATATCAGTGATGATGCTATTAGACTTAGATTATTTTTATTTTCTCTAAGAGATAAAGTTACGGTGTGGTTGAATTCTTTACCCATAGGTTCTATAACTATGTGGAATGATTTGGCTCATAAATTTCATGTTAAATATTTCCACCTTTAAAGACTGTTAAGCTTAGAAATTATATCACTTCTTTTGCTCAATTTGAAGGAGAATTAATTTATGAGAGTTGGGAGATATTTAAGAAAATGCTTAAGAAATATTCTCATTATGCTTTACCAGATTGGTTGGTTATTCAAACTTTTTATAA
>NW_021483829.1:0-217 GCF_001605985.2 Dendrobium catenatum | reverse complement strand
ATGCAGAATAAATAATATTCAGTTTGATATTTTTTCACAATTATTTATTTATAGTTCAAAAGCTTTATTAACCTTTGCACGTAAAATAAAGTTTGGTGATTTCTCCAAATTATAATATTTATTAGGTAATTAATTGTTTTTCAAGCCCCCTTTTAAAGCTCTTTCAATTAACAAATTTTTAAAATTGTCTCTCCATTAATCCTAGAAGGTGTTTAAG
>NW_021483828.1:0-1539 GCF_001605985.2 Dendrobium catenatum | reverse complement strand
TTAGTTGATTATTATATTTATCTCAATATATAAAAGGGTATCAATGTAATTTATTGTCATACAGCAGCAGCACAACAACTCGACAGTTATACTACCCAAATAAAATGTATTGATTTTTGTACAACAATTTTAAAAAGCAACTTTCTGAACAACAACTTCACAACCTGCTTTACCGACAGCTGTAGCCGTCCCAAACAAAGCCATAGAGATTGTATGCGTTGCTTCCTCGGCTCCTTGTTCTCGTCAGACTTCGCTCCTTTGTGGGAGGCAGAGATTATGTGAATCGCTTTTTCGGCTCCTCCTTGGCAGCTTATGCTTGATTAGAAGAGCAAGAAACATGTTACAAAGTTGAAATTTTAGGCTAAGTCACAACCATCAAAGAGTGAATGGTTTTGCTGATAAGCTTCCAAATAAAAGGGGCAAATTTGAATGCCAACATTACATTTCTCCCTCATTAAATAGCAACCAAACCGAGAGACCTATTCAGGATGGATACATGGATTTTCCCTCCTTTAGAAACTCTAAAGATCTTTATCACCTATAATGAATTGGTTCTTCATAATTACTTCATTTCAACTTACCCCCTTTCTCTTATCTTAAGCATATTAAATTTGGTGGAAAATGAGACCACGGTTGCATAGTTTCAACTGCTCACCATTGCTTTTGGTTTAGATATGAATTTGTTTTTTATTGCCTAAGTTAATCTCATTTACATTTTAAATATTTGAACTTTCACAAGGCATACTTAGCGACATTGAATCAACAATTTGGGAGCATTTTTTGGCTTATTGATAAATTGCCTATTATTGGGCTTTATTTCAATTAACATATGTTGTTTTCAAACAAAAGAATTTGTTGAGGAGGTTTTGAAAATCGGGAACAATTACATCTAGTTGTTACTTTGGATAAGCTTTGGTAGCCTTTCACACCGTTCTCTATTAATATCTCAAATTTTGTCCATACACCATATATTTTTTGGGTTGCTGGTATACCTTATCATGGTAATGGATAAGTTATGGGTGTGTCAATTTTGAGTCACACGGTCGGGTCGAATCGAACTTCAGAAACTGGACCCAGGTTCAAACGGGTCAGAAAATTTGAAACCCCGGACCCGAATACGGGTAGGTACTGGTCGGAAATTCGAAACCCCGAACCCGAATCCGCCGATCGGGTTTGCCGGAGTTGACCCTACCGAGCCCGCGTGAAGCAAGCGTGGCCAACCCGAGCACGTGCGCAACGGCGCGAGGTGCCGAGCCGCGTTACAGCTGTCGGGTTCGATCAGTGGAGGACGGCGCGGCTGCGCGGCAGTGCGCACGCGGGCACGCGGGTAGTCAAGCGCCGGCAGTTCGGGGGAGGAAATCAATTTTTTTTTTAAAATAACGGGATTTTCGGGTTGACCCACCCCGCTTGGTCCACCCAAACCCGACCGTTTTTTTCAACGGGTCGATCTGCAAAACCCAAACTCGACCCGTTTTTCGAATACGGGTTGGGTCCAACCCGAAATTTTTTCGGGACGGGATTTTTTGCGTGTCGTGTTCA
>NW_021483827.1:0-519 GCF_001605985.2 Dendrobium catenatum | reverse complement strand
CTTTGAGCATCCGCTGTCCAGGTACCATATGCTCTCATGAGATCTTGTGTGAGAGCGACATTGCAAAATTATCAAATGTTAGACCTGGGAACCCAAACAAGTTTGGGTTCACTTTTTAGAAATTTATAATCAGATGCATGTATGATATGTCTAAGTTTATGCATCTTAGGTTTTCACACCAAATTAGTTTTTATCTTCAAAGTACAGGTTTGAGCTATATGTCTAAAAAATCCATAATTATTTCATTTTACTTAAGGAAATGGATTCCTAAGTCTTCTAACATTCATCTATTTTTTTAGAGATTGCATAAATTTAGGATACATAATAGGATTAGTAAAATCTTTAAGTTTAGGTGGTATCCTATTATCCTCGAGAGCTTTTATCATTAATTTATAAAATAAATTCATATCTTCTAAAATTCAATTTGTATAATTGGTTCTATAAAGTTTTCTCTCAAATTCATCCTTAGAATTCTTAAAATTTTTCTCGAGTTCTACATAGGATGATTTTAAATTCTCA
>NW_021483826.1:0-428 GCF_001605985.2 Dendrobium catenatum | reverse complement strand
ACTAGACACCATATACGAAGGCACTAGTGAAATCAAGAAATCCAAGTTGAATATATTAATGCATGATTTTGAACTATTTTTATTGAAACCTTATGAGACGATCTTAGACATGTATACTAGGATTATTCAAATTGTGACATCATTGCATGCTTTAGGAAAAGAATTTTCAAATTTTGAAAAATTTAACAAAATTCTTCATTGTCTACTGGATAAGTTTGATGTTAAAATTATTGCTATTTGTGAATTAAAAGATTTGAAAAAATATTCTATTGATAATTTAATTGGCTCACTCATTGCCTACAAGCAAAGTTTGGGTCAAAAACTTGTGGATACAGGTGAAACGATTATTCTAAAAGCTGAAGATACGGAAAGAGATAGCTTAGTTGGTGATGAATGCAATGACTTATCAAGCGTATTAAAAAGCACAC
>NW_021483825.1:0-263 GCF_001605985.2 Dendrobium catenatum | reverse complement strand
AATCTCCGGCCAAAGCCCCCCTTCATATAGAGAGTGAGAGTCTATTTATAGATTTTCATGTGTGGCACTCCCCGTAAATTTAAAGAATATACGGGGCTGGTTCCGATTGCTCCATTGGATGGCTCATATTGATTCCCCCGATCGTAGAGAGTTCTTCAACTGTTTAAGTGTCTTAGCATGTCGGAATTCAGAGATCTTGAGCTCGTTGGATTCATCTCGCCGAGATGCTCGATTTGACTATAAGCATGTCATATTTTGATATC
>NW_021483824.1:0-1303 GCF_001605985.2 Dendrobium catenatum | reverse complement strand
AAATAATAATTTATAATTTATTTATTCAAAAAAAAATTATTATTTGATAAATTTTGTGTAGTAAATTTGGGACAACTTTCGTACCGCTTTATAAAAAGGCTTTTTAGTACAAAATTTTCAAATTCAAAATATTTTATTATTAAAAAGTTGTTTTAGAAAGCAAGAAAAAATCCGTCCCAAACTAAGCCTTAATTATATTCAATAACAATAATTAATGAGCTTCGTACTTTTTTAGGGGGACACATGTCAATAAGACAAACTTATACCACAAATAATAAATAAGTTCGAACACAAAATCTCTTAGTTGATAACCAAATCATCCAACTAATATATCAAGGCTTATATGTGATGACTTTCTTACTACACTTAAAGTAACTTTTTAGCACCGAAATTTTAATTTTTATGCTAGAAAGCTGCTTTAAGAATCAGCAAGAGAGCCATCCCAAACGAAGCTTAAGAATATCGCCCCGAATTAAGACTTCGTTTGGGATGACTTTCTTATTAATTCTTATAACAACTTTCTAGTATACTTTTTGGTACTAAAAGCTGATTTCAGAAGCAATAAAAAAGAAGCCTAAGATTAGTTGCGCGGCTTTGTACTTTCTTAAGACATGCTTTTTTTTTGTGACGATGAAGTACTGTCCTTAGGCCAGTGTAAAACCCGGTCGACCTAACATGCAACCCACACCAATTTACACTGGCCAACACTTAAGGAATTTACGGTTTGACAAGAAATTCAAACCAGAGAACTGGGCTTTGCCCAACAGGCTCTTCATCACCTGTACAAGTAGCGGTGGGCAACACATGCTTTACAATTTACAGAATCTAATGAGCTTAAGTACATTTGTATCTTAAGTACATTTGTATTGAAAAAGGCATTGAATAAGGACCGTAGTTCTTTACTTGTTTATGAGCTTTGCTAAAATTATCAAAAAGGTTTTAGGGATCATTTGGTTGGTTGAAATAATAAACTTATTATGAAAAATTAGATAATTTTCTTAAAAAACTATATCGTTTTGTATGATGTATTTAAAATTCAACATTTAATTCTTTCAAACAGCACAAACTAATTAAAAAAAAAAAAAGAGAAAAATAAATTATGTTACCTCATGTAAAGGTTTTGTGTAATCCGTTGGATTTATAAAATCTGTGATGCCCATTTCTCGTCCTGTGTGAACACATCAAAATAAGTAATTAGTCAAACAAATAAATTTATAAGTTTTAATGAATTTATTTTTAGACTATTAATTGTAATAAAAGTCTTAATTTATTTATTATATAAAAATTATCTCAAGATATATTT
>NW_021483823.1:0-1336 GCF_001605985.2 Dendrobium catenatum | reverse complement strand
TAAGTTATGACGTAAAAGATTTTTTTCCCAATACGACAACTTAAAAAATATGCTAAACTTCTTCCAATTAGAAGGCAAATTAGGATTAGTAGGTGTTTTCTTTCCAAACTTCACATTTATACTTCTTAACATATCAACAATTTTGGATTCATTAATTGGTGTTGGTATTGTCTCATGTTCTTCACAATCATTAAAAGATCAACTATCTTTTCTATCAGGATGATTGTGATCTAAGAACCTCCTGTAAAGGCTGTTTCTCCCAGGATCGTCCGGGATGATCAGGGATTCGTCCAGGACGATCTGTACAGAATTGTGAAGAATTTGCCTATTCGTCTGTACGAACATGGAAGAGTCGGGACGAACAGTCGGGACGAACCAAACCCGAGGGTTTCGTCCCGGGACGACGAAATTGGCATTTAATTTCGTCTGGACGATCTGTGTATATGGGAGATCGTCCCGGGACGAACAAGACATCGTCTGGGACGATCCTGTGTATTAAATATCTGAATAGTGTCGTTTGGAAGAGAGAAAAAGTCCAGGAGAGAGAAAACTGAAGGAAAAGAGGAAAAAGTGGATTTTTGAGCGACTCTGGTCCGTTTTCGTCCGTCGCCGTAGTTGAAGAAGTTGACCGGCACGAGGTAAGGCACATTCCGCCTTTCTCAATTTTCAGAAATGAAATTTTTGGCGCGTTTTCCGTTCCGAATTTTGTTTCTGTTAGCGAATTTCTGATATTATTTTCTTCTGACAAAGATTTTATCGCGTAATTTTTGGTATGTCTCTGAGATGATAATTGTGCACGTTTTGCGTATTTTTCGAAAGATTTTTTATCAGATATTTTAGATTCTGCGGTGTTTTAATTGAACTTTAAATTATCATGATGTTGAAAAATATTTTGTCAGTACAATGAAAGTCTTACAATGTTGTTGTGAATATTCTGTGATAATTTGATAAATTTTAGAATCTGTGAATTTTGTGTAAATTTCGTATACTGCCGTTATGGCGCTGGTTTTTCGTACGAATTCTGCTTTTATCCTGAATTGTACATTGAATGAATTGATTAATTGTATGCTATCAGAAGGGAGTTATAAGGGGCCGGAATCCTATGTGATTCCGTTGTCTGGGTCCGAGAAGGGAGACATAAGGGGAAGTTCTGAAATATGAAATTTTGTATATATGTTATGTTCTGGTGCTATAAGCATAAAAGGGAGCTATAAGGGGAAGTTCTGGTGCTATAAGCACAAAAGGGAGCCATAAGGGGAAGAGGGGAAGTTCTGACATCTAGAAGGAAGTTCTGTTCTAAAATTATCTGTTCTATAAAGCTGTAATGTGATTATTT
>NW_021483822.1:0-245 GCF_001605985.2 Dendrobium catenatum | reverse complement strand
GTATTTTCTTTTCTATTTGGATATTAAATAATCCCAATTTGGCTTTCCAAATAAAAGAGAATAATCCTTTAAGGTATATTCTCCTTTCTTTAGATTCCAAATTGGATATGATATCCCTCTTTCAAAATCACTTTCACATATTTTCAAACACATTTACATTACATTACATTTCACAGAAAGAAAAAGAAAATCTAAACCACCTGCAGGGTTATCCTAAACAATTTATAATAAAAATCATCCCAAGC
>NW_021483821.1:0-290 GCF_001605985.2 Dendrobium catenatum | reverse complement strand
AGCTCCTCGCGCCAAACTCATTTGAGTTCAAGATCTCATTCTAACTCAAGTCCAATCATGAGTTCAAGTTCAAGAGGCAAGTTGAAGTTCAAATAAGAGTCCAAGTTCATATTCAAATTGAGTTTATGTCCACAATACTTAGTTCATTTGAGTTTGAATTCTTTTATGTCAATTTGGTCCAATCAAGTTCATAAGTCCACCATTGTTCTTTGAGTTCAATCAAGTCCAGGTACGATTTCACCCGAAATTTCGTCAGCCTCCCGGCGTCTCCCCCGTTTAGGGGAAAACTA
>NW_021483820.1:0-268 GCF_001605985.2 Dendrobium catenatum | reverse complement strand
CAATTTGTCCACCCCGAAAAACTATTGATGGTGAATGGATTTTATACTTCAAGTGATTGATCGTTGGGTTTCAATTTTAAATATTTTTGGGATTTTTAGATTTTAAAATTTGAATTTTATGGGCATTTGGACATTTAGGAGGCATTTGAAAGTATTTGTGAACCCCTCCGGTTGAGATAAACATTCAACACGGCCATCATCAGGGTGTTTGGGGTCATTTTCATTTATGTCTTGAACCTTGTCGACCCTATCGAGCTGTCGACAAAGA
>NW_021483819.1:0-213 GCF_001605985.2 Dendrobium catenatum | reverse complement strand
AAGTAACTGATTCCAAAGGGAAGTTCTTTCAGCAACAGAATTCGCCGCATAAACTACCGAAAGCTTTATGCAATTAACAGAATCAAAACGAAGAGAGCCATGAATCAGTTGGGATGACATAAAGCTAGGAGAAAAAGAAATTGAGGAAGCATTCCATTTAAGCCAAATCCTTCCAGGAGAGGCGTGGCAGAAATTGTTACAACAAAATTCATT
>NW_021483818.1:0-263 GCF_001605985.2 Dendrobium catenatum | reverse complement strand
TTTGGCAGATTTCTGTTTTTGGGATATTATTTGATTATTTGATTATTATTTACTCAATTAGTATAATAATTACTTTCAGGATACAAATTATTTTTTAAATCATTTTTAGACTGTGTGAGAGTGTTCAGTGGGTCTCCCTATATATATGTATTATGAATTGACTTACTTTTTAATTACTTTATTTTCCAAAAAGGTATACTTATATTTATAAGTATTTTGAAACTATTTTTAAAACTACTTATACATAAATCCTAATTTTGGGA
>NW_021483817.1:0-331 GCF_001605985.2 Dendrobium catenatum | reverse complement strand
TTCACATAGAAATTCTTCATTCTTACAAAAAAAAAAAGTTATATACTTAATTCAAAGAAATTAAGCACAAATTTGTGACACACAAAAGCATACAATAAGAAGAGAATTGAAATTCACAACGATCAGTGTTAACGAAAGAACCTATTAAGGCTTCAGAGACGTCGGACGGGGACGAGAAAGAACTCCAAAACCTCTATCGCGAGCTGCATATAAGATCTTGATCTATATATAAGATCGTGGAGGAATTAAGACGGTGGGTTGGGCGCAACGATTTCCTAATTTTTAGCCACAAGATTGCATGATGTGCTGTTTCGTTGATCTTTTCAAACAA
>NW_021483816.1:0-398 GCF_001605985.2 Dendrobium catenatum | reverse complement strand
TAGGGTTTCTCCAAAATGTTAGTTTTTGTGTAGAGACATTTACATATATTGTTTCCAATGTCTTTAGGAGGCCTCTAAATTAAAGAAAATGAGATTTCGGAAAAGAAAAATATTTTCCTAATTTCCTAATTTTGCTAATCCGAAAATTAATAGTATTAATCTTATAATTAGGAAAGTGAAGGGTTCTAACATGCTATTGGAATGCTATTAGAAGAAATTTGGTTTCCAACCTTAGGGATTTTTAGGTAAAAACTGAAATTTCCATAGGAATTTTTCTTAGTAGGATTAAGGGAGAGTGTTAGGAGAGATCTTAATATGCAAGAGGCTTATGTTATGACTTTTGGATCCATAGGTTTCAAGTGGGAACATTGTTGACAAGTAAAGCTTTGCAAAGGAAA
>NW_021483815.1:0-225 GCF_001605985.2 Dendrobium catenatum | reverse complement strand
AAATAGAAAATCTAATCAGGGGTTCTTAATTAAGGCAACCGTCATTAGCCAATCATCCTGGACAATATGTATATCGGCCAGGACGATAAGCTCAAAATAGAAAGAAATTGCCGCCATAAATAATTAAGGTATTATATATTTTTTTGATAATCGGCCAGGATGATCTTGGATCGGACTGGATGATATTAACAAATTATGCCTTAATTGATCAGACAATCAAGGAAG
>NW_021483814.1:0-238 GCF_001605985.2 Dendrobium catenatum | reverse complement strand
ACCACATGTGGCGCTTTGCGCATCTTGTTCAGTTTTTTTTTTTTGGAACATTTTTGTGCATTTGTTTACTGTGAGCTTATTTTATGTCTCTTTTTGTCATTGCAAATGTTTTGCACAACTCTTTTGATTTTTATACATTTGTACACTTTTCAAGAGTAATTGAATTCTTTCCAAAGTCAATAATTTAAGATTTCAAATTTTTTCTAAGGCATAAATACTATTTGAAAAGAGAAATACA
>NW_021483813.1:0-215 GCF_001605985.2 Dendrobium catenatum | reverse complement strand
AATAATAATAATAATAATAAAAGCTTTATTGAATATTTTTCTGCTTTTGCTGGCAAGCTTCCCTATCTTCTAATGAATTGATAATATTAAAGTCCAAAGGACCTCACATGCAGAAAGACATAGATAGCTTTGTCTGCCACTTAATATTCTTGCTTTTTCACAAAGCTCCAAAAGCTCATCAATATTTGCAGTCCGCAAGCATCAGTAATTGACAT
>NW_021483812.1:0-308 GCF_001605985.2 Dendrobium catenatum | reverse complement strand
CAGCCTAAACTACGTTAAAGTTGGTTGTCCTAGCAAACTATCTAAGTGTGTGAAAGATGTGGTGTGGCTTTGATATGTCTTATATAGATTTATGTTTGAATTGGATATATTAGTAAGGTTTGTTCATTAAAGACTGAAAGGGAATTTAATTGAAGTTTAAATTATGTTTATTTGACTTTTAAATTATTCAAAATTTAGAGATTGGAGTTGTTAATTTAGTTTTAAAGAACTTATAGATTTATAACTCCGTAAATGCAATGAATTATTAATTTATAAGTTCTAAGACTTTCAAAAATAAACACCCATCT
>NW_021483811.1:0-540 GCF_001605985.2 Dendrobium catenatum | reverse complement strand
GGTCTTCTACCCGACGTTGAACTTCTACCCGACGTCAGACTTCTCCTCGTCCGCAGACTACTACTCGCCAGCAAACTTTCGCCCAAATGGCATTCAAATCCTGTAACTCCTGCGCGCGAGGAGGGGCGCTAATTCGAGCAGGGGAAATTTTCGGCTCGCAAATAGCGGAAGCCTCAGCCGCCAGAGAACCGTGGGGGAGGAGATGAAATCTCGTAGGCTTCTGCACGCGAGGAGGGGCGCTATTCAAGTAGAAAAATATCCAACTCACAAATAACGGAAGCCTCAACCGTCAGTAAGCCGGAGGGGCAGGAAGAAATCCCGTAGGTTTCTGCACACGAGGAGGGGCGCTATTCGAGTAGGAAAAAATTCCAACTCGCCAATAACGGAAGCCTCAACCGTCAGTAAGCCGGAGGGGTAGGAAGAAATATCGTAGGCTTCTGCACGCGAGGAGGGGCGCTATTCGAGTAGGAAAAAATTCCAACTCACAAATAACAGAAGCCTCAACCGTCAGTAAGCCGGAGGGGGAGGAAGAAATCCCGT
>NW_021483810.1:0-201 GCF_001605985.2 Dendrobium catenatum | reverse complement strand
CTGTTTTGGGAGCATTAGTTCTTGATTCATTCCACAGCTTCTTGTTGTAAGGGGTTTTATACCGGCTTTGTTGCATTTCAGCCCGCATGGCAAAATTCACAGCCTGAGGTAGAGACCACACCGAGTTTAACTCGAGTTTGTCTTGAATGCTTTCCTTGAGACCGCCAATGTAACGAGCTACCAATTGGTTGGCTGACTCGC
>NW_021483809.1:0-246 GCF_001605985.2 Dendrobium catenatum | reverse complement strand
AGGTAAAGCACAACAATCATAAACCAAAATCACCATAGAAATCAGAATGCGAAAAATAAATAAACGCGGAAGCAAAATAAAGAAAGATCACATCGGATTTATAGTGGTTCGGTCAATCCTTGACCTACGTCCACTCCTCAGAGGCACCCTTCGAGTATTGCAGTAACTAAGTGTCTCTCCTCTAGCTCCCACAGCTAGGCGGAGAAACCCTTACAACAAACTCCTTTTCACCAACCCCGGTGCGGC
>NW_021483808.1:0-273 GCF_001605985.2 Dendrobium catenatum | reverse complement strand
ATTATGTTGAGGGGTCCTAGATGCTAAAAATGATGATAAATTCCTTTCTCTTTATAAAAATTTTCAAACTTTTTATTTTCAAATTCATCCCTATGATCAATTTGAATTGATAAAATCTCGTATCTTAGTTCTCTCTAAATTAAAGATGTAAAACTACTAAATTCCTCAATTAATTCATTCTTATGAAATAAAAATTTAACCCAAGTGAATCTAGAAAAATCATTAACAATCATGAGTCCAAATACTTTACCTCAAAGACTTATAGTGTTAAGC
>NW_021483807.1:0-302 GCF_001605985.2 Dendrobium catenatum | reverse complement strand
AACTTATTGGCCATTCTATCTATGCAATTAAAAATTACATTATTGAACCCATTAAATAAACGAACATCATCATACCTTGGTTCTCCACTTGTCTAAGCTTTTTGCAAGAACTCCATAATGTTAACATTGTCACCTTCTATTATAATTCCCTTGTATTTAAACATCCTGAAAGTACTTAGATGACACTAGAAAGTGCTCTGAGACCACTTGAAAGTTCGTTAGGAATGTTAAGCCCTCATGAACTGGCCCATGGCTAACAAATAAAAGAGGTGAATTGGATAACTTTAAAACCAAAGATAAAA
>NW_021483806.1:0-205 GCF_001605985.2 Dendrobium catenatum | reverse complement strand
ATTTTGGACGATTTTTTGTGTCTTTCCTATAAATAGTCCTATCTGAACTGCCACTTAATCTTTTTTCATACTGATCTTCGTGCCTATTAAAAGAAGAGTTAAGGAGAGTGTTCGAAGGAGGATTCTTACTACTGGAGCATGAAGGCTTCACCTTGTGTTCAAAAGTAAGAATCTTTACTTTTAATTTGTGTTTATTTCACTCTTT
>NW_021483805.1:0-435 GCF_001605985.2 Dendrobium catenatum | reverse complement strand
AGCATGGTAGGAGGTAGCCCGGTGCGACACATACGGTGAGGTGGGTAAGCCCTATACACGCTTTTGTAGCGTGGTGGGGAGAGCCACTAGTGTTCTCGTACGGTACTGTTGAAGGCCCCATACACGCTCTTGTAGCGTGGTGGGATGAAAAGATGTACGGCCGCGGTGTCTAAGGACACCTAACATACACACTCGAGTAGCGTGGTGGGAAGGCCCAGCTCCCCTATATTTCCCCCCAAACGGGAGATATGTCGGGGTGCTGTCAAAATTTTCACTGAAGTGTATAGAGCTTGAGCAATATGAAAACTTCACTTGAGCAGCAATGCAGAGGACCCATACTTGGACATGAATGCGAACTTAAACTAAATGTGCAGAGGACTTGTACGAACAACAAGGGGCTTGGACTTGAACTGAACTACAAGAAATTGAATCCCA
>NW_021483804.1:0-326 GCF_001605985.2 Dendrobium catenatum | reverse complement strand
CAACCAATCCTGTTTAAATCAGTCTTTAGGTCTAAGTCCGCTTTTACGACCTCCTATTGGCTTTCTGGCTTATGTCCGCTCTTACGACAGGCAATCCTGTTTAAATCAGTCTTTAGGTATAAGTCCACTTTTACAGCATCCTATTGGCTTTCTGGCTTATGTCCGCTTTTACGGCAGCCAATCCTGTTTAAAGCAGTCTCTAAGTCCGTTTTTACGACATCCTATTGGCTTTCTGGCTTAAGTCCGCTCTTACGGCAGCCAATCCTGTTTAAATCAGTATTTAGGTCTTAGTCCGCTTTTACGACATCCTATTGGCTTTTTGGCTT
>NW_021483803.1:0-454 GCF_001605985.2 Dendrobium catenatum | reverse complement strand
TTTTGCAGGTGTGCTCTCACCAAAGACCTCGTGGGAGTATAGGATAACTGGACATAAGGAGGCTTGCAGCTCTCAAATTGCTTAAACTCGCTGCCTTATAACTTGCTTGAAATTTTTTTGTGTTATTTGCTTTTTTTGTGCTAGTTTTTGTGCTTACTTGGTGGTAGTCTAGTTTGTGTTGTTTTCATTCTTTTTGTCTGTTTTTATGTGTTCTGTCTTCACGTTGCTCTTTAAATTTGGTTTTTCATATAATGAATCTTTTCAAGCCTTTAGATTTTGGAGTTTTAGAGATAGTGTTTAGCTTTTTCTAAATTGGTTAACGGGAGTAAACTGTTAATGATTTCCCTTCTTCTGACTTTGTTTAGTGGTATGATTTTTCTTCTCTAAATAAAAGTCTAAACTCTGTTTAACCAATCACTTTTCATCTAAGATCTTTTTCTTATCTTGCTACATT
>NW_021483802.1:0-361 GCF_001605985.2 Dendrobium catenatum | reverse complement strand
TTAAGCCAATATAAAGTTGTGACGACCGGTATATTTGCTTTAAAACATTCATATTAGGTCTTCAAGGCCTACAACAATATGAATTCACTAATAAATGCACGAAGCCTACAAAACCCGATCCTCTGTCGATAGCCCGATAGAGTTGATAAGGTTCAATCCATAAAGGGAATGCCCCCAAACACCCCGATGATGGCCGTGTTGAATGCAAATCTCAACCGGAGGGGTCCATTCCAAATAATTTCCAATGTCATTCCAAAATTCCAAAAAATTTCAAAATCCCAGAATTCCAAAAATATTTAAAAATGAAATCAATCCATCAACGTACTTAAAGCAAAATCCATCCGCCCTCCGCAACAGTTTG
>NW_021483801.1:0-220 GCF_001605985.2 Dendrobium catenatum | reverse complement strand
ATTCATGGCTGCATCTTGACTATATAGGGCACCTTGTATTGCATGCATAGTATTTGTCCTAATGCCTTAAAGACATTTGTATCTTTATGGATAACCACTGTTATCGTCCACTTCTTGGGCATAAGTGTTGCGACGAGCACAATTCATATATATCATGAATTTCATGCGAGAGAACAAGAAGGCAACCGAAAGAAGAAGAAGCAGAGAGCGTGAAACAGGA
>NW_021483800.1:0-433 GCF_001605985.2 Dendrobium catenatum | reverse complement strand
ACTAAAAAATAGTGACCCGAACCTAACTAATGAAGTGTAAATCTGGACTTACCCCGGCCTTGATTGGGGAGCCAACTAACCACCTAGGTGCTTTAAAACCATGTGTCCAGTCTTTTATGAAAGATGGGTAGGGATGTTTATTTAAGTTTTAAGGAATTATGGGCCGACATCTAAGACAGTTTCTAATAGGACTCTCAACTTATATAGGGTGAGTTATGCCTAAAAATGCAATTATCATTTTATAATCTTTTTAATTTATATCTAATGCAATGCATGCTAATTGACTCGAATGCATAAAATGAATATGAAGCAGTTTTAAAAAGGCTTAGAAAATAGGTTTTTTCCCTAGAGATTGCACAACTTCCCCCTGACAGAACTGCACCCTCATAGGTCAAATGGTCTGCCATAACCCGCAGGCGGGGAGGTGCCTAAC
>NW_021483799.1:0-880 GCF_001605985.2 Dendrobium catenatum | reverse complement strand
GGAGGCTGCCAAAATTTCGGGTGAAATACTACTACACTTGGACTTGTTTTGCACTCAAAAGAACAAGAGCCTGGACTCAAATGAGAAAGAGCAGTGGACTTTTGAACTTGATTGAAAGTAAACAGAAGACTTGTGGACCTAAATCAGAACAAACCTAAATGATTTCTAAAAAGTTCAAATCCAAATAAAATCAAGACATAACTGAAGATCAAATTCAAATGAAATGAACTCAAAATGGGACCAAATTGAAATCATTTGTATGCAAAATTGAACTCAAAGGATTTTAAAAAGACTATAAACAATCAACTCGGACAAGCACTTGAATTTGTACTTGAACTCGGGCTATACGACATTAAGGGGAGACCTGTAAACTTGATGAATTCAAATCTGAATGAAACTAAACCACTTGTGGATAACAACAGTGGGCATATCGTAAGTACAACGAACCACTGTGGGCATAAGTATAAGTATCTCCTGCGGCGATCCCTGCGAGGCCAAACAAGTACAATCAAACCACCCGAGATTAGTGAAAGGGTAGATATGATGCAAGAACAAAGGCCCCTCCTACGAATACTTCTAGGAGGTCGTAGAGGATACAACGGGTCCCTGCAAATGAATACAACCTACTTGTGGATAACAATAGTGGGTACCTCGTAGGTACAACGAGCCACTGGACACAAGTATTGATATCACCTACGACATTGGTGGTCAAGATCTTCAAGTATTTTAGGTACAAGGGCGACTCGATATACAAAAAAAAGGTACACTCCCTGGCAAAATTAGAAAGGAAGTTTGAACAAATTAGAACCAAACTTCCTGGTATTCCAAAATCTCTTATTAGTTCTATATTTAAGAAGAAAATAGCTCTGGTACCAACAAA
>NW_021483798.1:0-516 GCF_001605985.2 Dendrobium catenatum | reverse complement strand
GCATCCTAAGTCTAAGTTTTCTAAGACCCGATCCTTAACTTTTTTGTCCTTAAGTGTCACTACTGTTATATGGGTAAAAAAATTTGTTATTACTAACCCTTAGGACTTTGCGTGCGTATAAAAGGAGTTTAGGGATCTAAAATAAAATAAAAATTAATCCTAATTAAATTGAAGTTACTATAGGGACCTAAAAGGGAAGAGTTCGCGCAAACCACATCAAGGGGTCCATAAAAATTTTCTAAGTTTAGAATACTCCCAATCACCGGGGGCTACGACCCGGTGGTTCCGCCCGTAGAACCTCTACCCGGTTGGATAGAGGCGACTGACGCCTTTAGCTCCTTGTCCTTTTATTCCCTCGACCGGTACCGTTCCTCGTAGTTCATGCCAATAAAAAAAAGAAAACAGGGATTAGAAAGCACATTTAATAATTATAAAATGAAATAATTGAAAGACAGAATTTAAATCCAAACGTACCTTTATTCGGGCTTAATCACTGGTTGTGTTGACTTGGCTTTT
>NW_021483797.1:0-927 GCF_001605985.2 Dendrobium catenatum | reverse complement strand
TATACTTTCCAGATGATAGCGTACCTCATAGTGAAGAGTGGCAACATCAGAAATATTAGGCATCCTCATTATATCTTTTGCTCTAACATGAAGAAGAATGAGTAAATCCTTCAGCTTTCTCCACTTGTCTAACAGATTCCAATCATTCTGCATAAAGAAAAATCTATTAACCTAGCTCTTTGATGGATATTGGGTGAGAATATCTAGCTATTTGGATCTAAATGTAATACGACCCTATGTATCACAAGTGAATAAACCCATCCAAGAAAAGAACTATGGAGTCAAAACTGCTCTATGATCTCTAGAAAAGATAATCAATTCCACTATAATCAACATGGCTCTGTATGAGAACTAAGATAAACTCACTCCACTTGTCATTGCAATATCAATCAACTATGGAGGTGGTGAAAATCATAGCCTCCAATGTAAAGTGTACTCATAAATAGTCAAATATCATGGAGGAGGAGAATAGACTCAATAAGACTTTTCAGGCAATTTCATCACAATATTATTGGGTAAGTGAAACTTTTTTATAAGGATGATATATAAAAGAATCACTCGTAATCATGGAGACCACATCGTCAGTTTTTTGCCACATTGTGGGATTTTTTTGGACCATCATTCTGGGCAGCAAGACATTGATCTCCTTTAATCAAGAGAATTTTGATAGAAGAGTAATTGCCTATTTGAGCTTTTGCACTGAAGAGCGATACTGAATTTTGCTAGGAGATGCCGCATATCAAAAGCAATGGAAAGCCTCTAATGTGAGAAGGAATATGGGGAAAAAGAGGAGGATGGAAAGTTAGTTTTCTACACAAAGAGGGTACTTGTACTTTATAGGGGATGTCACCTATTCAAGACAGTGGAAAACCTCTATTGTAAGAAGAGTAGTGGAAGACGTGTATTTTCCTCCTACCTCAGAGGGGG
>NW_021483796.1:0-220 GCF_001605985.2 Dendrobium catenatum | reverse complement strand
TTGGGTCTTCACGTGATGGTATTCCTCGTTATTGTTTAGTATTGCTCGATATTTGCTCGGTATCTCTCATTTTTTGGCCTGATTTGGCCTCCGACCGAACGTTGCTCCACGTCCAGAGGACGTAATAATTGTGAGATGAATAATTACCTAAATTTCTAATAAAAAAATATGAAGAAAAAGGTTCACTTTGGAGGGACAAAAATGGAAGCTTTGACTCTCA
>NW_021483795.1:0-323 GCF_001605985.2 Dendrobium catenatum | reverse complement strand
TATGATTTGCAATCAATATTTATAACCCTTGTAAATACATACATTTTTTTTTTTGTAAATACATACATGAACAATCACACCATAGAAATTATGAATGTCCTAGATCTAGGAGAAATAAGAATTGATGAGTTTCTAAATATTAAAGCTAGGAAGTAGCCTATATATTTAGAAACTCAATCAATGAACAATCATATGCAATTGCTCATTAAATATCTAACATATTCCATTAAATTCATTTAATCATGATAAATATTTGTTTAACAATTCCAAAGAGGGTTTGTGTCACGACCCAACCCGACCGGGACGGGTCCCGCTCGCATCGG
>NW_021483794.1:0-2078 GCF_001605985.2 Dendrobium catenatum | reverse complement strand
AGAAATTGATTCAGTAGGTTTTATACGAAAAAGTTCGAAGTCATGCAATAGAATATTCAGTCTAAATTGCTTAACCTCATTTATGCCTTCATAAGTAATACATAATATATCCCAAATTTCTTTACCAGTTGCACAAGTTGAAAGACACATATAATCTTCAAATTTTAAAGCACAGAAAAAATAGTTCAAACATTTTGTATTAAGTTGCACTAAAACCCATTCATCAAAAGTTCATTCAGTAAAAGGAATTTCAATTTTAATAACATTAATTTCATGTGACGGAGGTGTATAACCATCCTTAACAAGTATCCACATGCAATAATCAATCGATTATAAAAATGTAGACATGTGAGTTTTCAAAAAATTAAATTGAATATTGTCAAACAAAGGTGGTCGGGTAATAGAAAACCCTTTCGAAGTATTACGATTAATAGAGTTTGCTATATATCAAAATTTAAAAAGTTTAGCTATATATCAAAATTTAAAAAGTTTTCAAAAACTCAATTTTATGAATGGCTCTGATATCACTTAAAAGTTTGTTAGGGATATTAAGCCCTTATGAGCTAGCCCCAAAGCTGACTAAGAGTGGGGGTGAATTGGTATTTAAAAAAAAATTCAATCAAAAAACGAACTTAAACCAAAGTTCATCATAAAGAAAAGTGTAGAAATTTAATACGGAAGCAGTAAAAAAGAATATATAAATGTATAGTGGTTTGGTCAACTTGACCTACGTCCACTCCTCAGAGCCTCACCTATAAGTATTACGCTAAACACAGTGTCCTCCTTTTGCCCCTACGGTAAGGCGGAGAAGCATTTCCAAACATCCTTTCCACCGACCCCAGTGAGGCAGAGAACTCAACTCTTTTTACTTCCTCCAGAAGCAGACAGAGAACCCAACTCTTTTTGCTTTCTCCTGAAGCAGGCAGAGAACCTCGATTAGATGCTAAAGTAGACTTCTCTAGAACCCCAAGGAACTTAGGGACAATGACCAGAGAAGATGATGATGGATCCTTGCTTGTAGCAATCTTTGTGAAACCCCTCAGAAACTCCCCTTCATAAGATCCTCTCTCTCTCCCTTGCTTTCCCTCTCCGCTTAGCTCTCTTAGGTCAGGACAACATCAAAAGATACTCTCTTTGTTAGAACAAGAGGTCTTATATAAAAGAGCTTCAGAATAGCTCTTAATTGCAATAAACTAACTTTATCATCCAATATGATATAAATATCATCTTGTACGATCAGTATAAATTTAGCTCAATCAACCAGGATGATTTGGGACGATCAAAAGGTTTTTATTCATATCGTCTATGTCGATAGGATATCATCTTGTACGATTGGTATAAGTCGTTGAATATCATCTAAAATATCACCCTTAATGGATGTCTAGATGATATAAAAATAACTTGATTATCTAGGCTAATCTCACGATCATCCCGGATGATTAGTTCAACTCAATACATATCATCCAGAGCATCCCCTTGAATAAAAGCAGACCGATGTTTGATCATCTAGAAACAACTAAGGTTTTTGAACTGATCATCCTGGCTGATGCTACGATCATCCAGGATGTCATGAGATATGATCGAGCAATCAAATCTTAATTGCTTTCCTTAATTTCTAGATTAGTTTAGGCATACTTGTACTACATCATCCTGAATGATGTCCTCGATGACACCCAACAAAAAAGATACCTAAATAGATCTAACAACTAATTCTTTATAATTTGAGCCTATCATCCAGGCTGATACAAATATCACCCAGGATGATGTACTTAATGATGACTGACTTAACTAGGATATCCTAATTAGGATTTTTATTTTTAACTGATCATCCAGGAAAATTTTTGGATAGTCCCGGATGATGTGAGCAAAAACAAAAAAATATTAAATAGTTAAAAAAAAATTTCCCCAACTGTGTGTGTGCAAGGTTACTTAGTATCATGACCCACAATATTACAATGGACTTAAGAAAAGGTAAAAGACGTATGTCATACATTACAAATTGACTCAGTCTTAATCTACCTAATCTTGAGATTGTTCAACCTATAGTTTGATCTTGTCGACCTGAAACGTTAGTAGGC
>NW_021483793.1:208413-223093 GCF_001605985.2 Dendrobium catenatum | reverse complement strand
TCTCATTCTTTCAGGGCTATAACATCCTACCATCCGCGTCACATAGAGTGACGCCACCTCCTTGCTTCTCTCATGTCATGTTTGAGTGCAGTGTCTTCTCTCCTTTTGTCTCCAGTTTCTCACTTCTTCGAGCTGACCGGTGATCGATGTTGACTGAATCCACGTGTGATCGATTGAGCCGATTTGGACACATTCCTTCCCCTTTGATAGGAAAACCTAGAAATCACATTGTGCTAAAACGCATTAAGAGAACGATAATCTAGACGTCTTAATAGTGTTATTTTTTAGACCGGAGGGTCTAATATGTAATTAACTACGGGGGGCTTTGCCGCCTCGAGGAAACTGATCACCCACAATCAAATAAACCATATTCGAGCTGATGTATCGAAGGGGAGGAATCTCGTGAAACGTTTGGGTTATGTACTATTATTAATTGAATCCATCGATCGGGAGGCTTGGTCAGTGAAAGCCGCTATCCTCCAGTGGAGCTACCACTCGTATACATAACTCCATCGCTCTTTCATCGGCCTGCTTGTGTCGACTTGTAAAGCCCCTACAACCATTTGTCTACGGGATAGTGTGATCGTACCTTTGCATTCAACAATACGAGCAGAATCCTTTCGGAGATCCGACGGCACATACTTGGTGACACCTTTTACTTGGAACAGCTCATAAAGCAATCACGTCGCACGCAATCTGCCTGTCACGAGGACCGAGTCCTGATATACTGCGCTGGCAATTTAGCCAATACATCACCTGCGGACGACATCATAGTGGTTAGCGGCGCACTGCCTATGCAACCGACTCAACATCCCTCAACACAGCCCCAAAGCCGGACTTATGTTCTTGTGACAACCTGCTCAGCAATAGCTCTGGCGCAAACAATCCTGTTATTTTCACGCCCCGCACCAAACACAACGTCGAAAGAAAATACAGTCTGCAGGATTATCGAACTAACCTCCAACATTAAACACAAATTCAAACGCTTTCCCAATTAGTACTATCGAACAAACGGCCAAACTTGCTCGAGAAAGGCTATATCCACCCGAGATTCATCCACTCTTCGACACATGACAGCTCGCACTCAAGAGTACCCATTCAGCTTGCAGGGGCATATTAGAAACATAACTAATTAAATAAACAGTGTATTTATTTACTTTACTTACGTGGCTTTTATCCTAATGGTTACAGTCTTTAACCTTTACAGCTTTACATGTATTATAAATAGTCCAATACCAATCAGATGAGTAAGTGACAAGTTTCAATTTCTTGTTTTTAACTGTTCGTATACATAAAGCTTTTCTCGCCGTTCTTGATCCGTGAGAGTTTCTACCACTTAGGTAGCGGTAGACTAGATCATTTAATTAAGATCCAAAATACTTTGATTCAATTTAAATTTTATAGACAATTATATAAAATAGATGTGAATTAATATGGTTATTTCATGTATATAAATATTTATTGATTCAACTTTAGGAAACTGATCGATGAGCTATAAATTGTAATTATCGTTATTAACAATAAATTTTTCAATGCTTATGTGTATGCCCAGTGATTCATGATTCTTATTTTATAAGCATGCAAAGTTGATTGGTTTATTTGGTGTATTTTTTGTAGGGTCTCATTTAAATTTATAATAGTCGCATTAATCTTAGAGGTAAGTAATTTAATTATTTATTCATATATGAAACAGTCATTCCTTGTTAGGAGGGTTAACATTTTTATTTGTATATAAACTCTATATATTATAATTGAGCAAATTTCATATATTTTAAGTAGAGCCTTTTAATTATGATCAAATAATATCGTACTTATGGTTGATAGTTTGCCTTTTGATTATTATGGGCAAAACTTCATATACGTCAAAGATAATTATTTTTAGAATAATAATATTTAATTTGAGAGGCATGTTACTATTTTTATTTTTTAATTATGGTTACTTGTTAAAACATGTTACTGTTTCTGTTGTTGGTTGTTGTTTGTGTGTCAGGGAGAGAGAGGAGATGAGAGAAGAGAGAGGAGAGATGAGAGCAAGATAGAGAGAAGAGAGAGAGAGAGAGAGTGAGAGAGAAGAGAGAGAGAGAGAGAGAGAGACGAGAGAAAGAGAGAGAGAGAGAGAGAGAGAGAGAGATGAGAGGAGATGACGCCAGTCTATAGTTGAAAGATAATGAATAGTAGAGTCATTGATAAATTTATAAGGCTATACAATTGAGTTAATGGATGATTCAAAATGTGTGATTATATAAGTAGAGGGTTACCGACTATTTGTTTTTGGTTATAAAATCATGACAAAAATTGTACATTCAGTTTCTTCATTAATAAGTCATATTGCCATAAAGTCATTAAATCTAGACGGCTAAGTACTTTCAATTATATTAATATGGTAAATATGTAATAACTGTAACATGATGTTATTGCACGGAGGTGGCATCGTAGCATTTAAGTAATCTGTTCAGTTTCTGTTATTTTTATTAATATTTTGCATATATCTCGTCGAGTCAACAGGTTGTTTATGCTTTCAACTAAAAGTAAGTCGTTTATTTTGTTGGGGCTTGAGGTCATCAAATGTCATCCAATTGTTATCAGCTTTTTTTTTGCTTTTACATTCATACTGATGTATTGTTCTGTTTTCATTCTTTTTTCGGGCGTAGGTCGAAATCAGAGTTTCAATTGGAAACCAGGTACAGCAATGATTGCTACGCTGCCTGTTTTTTTCAACGATGTTATTGCTTAGTGTGCGATTTCTTAACATACCGTGTGGTTCAATATGCAATCTGGTACTTCGTGATACAATTGTTGTACAGTTTGGTAGTCTCTATTTTAGTTCTATTTGATTGTGGTAGTTTTAGTTTTTTTAGCCATATTTCCTTGCTAGTTTCCTTGTTATTTGTTATTGTTCTATTTGCATTTTGGTGCTCTCTTTATAAGTTATACTATTTAATGGCAATGAAATATTACTTGGGCTTTTTTCATGTCATTACTTTTATATATTTTTGATTTGTAGTTTTTATGATAATTTTTTCTTTGAGAGACAAAAATGCTTTATGATATTCTTGTATTGTATTTCAGTATCACATTGTTTCTCATTATTTTCCTTGACTTCTCCTACGTCTCATTCTTTCAATTTTAACCAATCTACGTGATTATCGAGGTACTATCTTAATTAGTATACCATTCTATTGATAGCCTAAGATTTAGGTTTATAGTCTTAATATAGATTCTACTGATTTCGGCTATTTGTTTGGGTACGATTATATTATGATTTCTCGTTTGGCGCTATTTTCTGCGCTTCTTTAAAGTAGCTTTTTGTATTACAAAATAATAATATAATATTAATTTATTTCTGACATAAAACCTATGACATTACATGAATATACTTGAAAAGTAATTGATGTAATAATTTGCTGTATTTAAGAAATCAGTATAGAATAGAAAATACATTAATCTAAAATTCTCTCACATGAACTCTTTAGTTAGATAGCATCGCGCTAGTTATGATAATGTTGTTGAAATGGCCACATAGGTTTATATCTTTTGATTTTGTTAAATATCCATTTAATGAAACAAAAAAATTCACAATCTCAGCTTAGTTTTTAAAATTAATATTTTGTTTCTCACATAAAAGATGATTATCATAATTTCTAATCTAACACGGAAGAATAGATCATTAAGATCACATGACCTATTCTTTAAATTGATAAATAACATCTTTTTAAGATTAGATGAAATAAAAATAGAAATTATTCTTAATGAAAAGAATCTAAATTTAAATTTATATTAATTTAATTCCTTGGAAAAAATAACATATTAACGAATCTCCACAATATTAAAAAAATTAATTAATCTATTAATTATATTAATTGTTTCTGACGAATAATAACATATTTTAATTTTTCCTTCCATATATAAATAAAATTAATTGAGACCACATTCAATTTATAGAAACTTTAAATATACTTTTAGTTTACTCTTGACATAAGTATTCAGTAACTACTTATGCTATCTAAGTATTTATTTACTTGCGAGCCGAGGGGCTATAAGCTTTATCAGATCTCTAAATTCAATAGGGTAGTAAGCCATTGAATGACTTAACTAAAATTCTTTAATATATGATTGCTTGATGGATATAATCTTCGTAGTTGATTTAATGATTTTTTTAATTTGACACGTAAATTTTGCATTTCAATCAAATTAAGTCAAACAAATTACCAGCTAGAACTTTCAACCATCCATTAATGCAACATTAATTTTAATAATATATAATTTCATAATTACATGATCAAATTGAAAGTTACGAGCCCCGTACCGAATATGTCCTCTTAAGGCTAGAAGAAAATCGTAAAACCGATCAATCACTGGATATGGCCGGTTCGAGTCACACGAATCTATCCTAAACTGGCGAAAGACGTCTACGGTATCTGGCCCCTCCTCAAACGCGGGCACTAGCAGCGTCGCATTCTCCGTAGCCGTCTCATGTCTTCATCAACTGTCCCCTACGCCTCTCAAAGATAAAATCATGCCATGTGATCTATGGAGTAGCTATAACGTCTGTATACATCAATTAGATCTCTATTATATAATTTGAAGATTAAGTGACTTAAATGGTTTCTGTCACTAATATTGGTTATAAGTATATTTCTTTCTTATCTGAAAAATAGTTACACGTGCATAAAGGACAATATTACAGATCTGCATCTTAATATGTCTTTATCCAAAAACGGATAAGCAACCTTTTTTTAGTAAATCCGAGGCTGCAGCCGCGAACTTTCTAATCTCGCTCCAGAACTCGCTGCTCTGTCTCGATGTGACCGGCGGAAAGCTCGCTGTCGTTGTCTGGCCACATGTCGTGGCCGTGCGATTGGGGTTTCAAGTTTTCCTTCGGGTCAAGTGCCTAATGTCCTTCGTCGTCTTGCGACTGCCCATTGTTTCTGGCGTAAATCCTAATATGGTAATCATCGCTGCTCATCTTCGAGCTTCTTTATGCGATGAAGCCCTTTACATGACTGGAGCTGGTTGTTGTGGGGGCCGCGAGGGAGCATGTTAATGGCGGAAGGAAAGCGGTATCTTGGTATTCTGACAAAGGCGGTAGTTCGACGTCGGGGACTCTCAGACGTGTCTTTGATCCACCCGCTAAGTCAAAGTAAATGTTTTTGTTTCCTCTTTGTTTTTCTGCCGGCGGTTTTTTCTTTGAATGCGGTGGGTCTTGTTGATTAGTCCTTGTTGAGTTACTTTCTTACCATCGTACTGTGTTGCAGTCCAAAGTTTTACATAAGAGTAGTACCAAGACCTTACACTAGGTCAATGTAGATCTCAGCAAAGGAAAACATGAGAAGAGGAGAGGGAGATTAACTGATAGCGTTAGAAGGAAGATGCTTTGCTAAGGTTTCAGTGAGGGCAGCCCTTGGGCCCAAAACTGCATGATTAAAATGTTTAATTTATTTGTCGGAGATAGACTCCTATTTAATAAAGTGAGGATCAGGTTAGAGGAGCATAGTGATGACCCTAAATAATTAAAAGTAAATTTATCGAGCCTTCTATCTGGTTGCTTTTGTAGTGGAATGAGTCTGGTTGGAAATTGTCCATAGCAAGACAGGAATTTGGTTCTTAGGGCAAGGTTTTGGAAGTTGAGGGTGAGGTACTCTTAGGGTCGGTGTCTTATCTTTCTCCAACCGAACTCCCACAAACGACTATAATGGGAGTAGCGGGTTCTCTCCGTTCCAACCCGCAGAAAAAAATTGCATATTTATCGGCGTGGTCGGGTGGACACAATGGTAATATGGCTCTATATGGTGTTTTTGGCGTCGCGACTGTTCATATCTACTGGCGGATGTTTTGTATCAAAGCGGGATTGCCGAGAAACCGCAACGAAAAGAGGGAAGACAAGATTACGCTTGTGCAGAAAGCTAGCGCAAAATGGGAGTTTGATTGGAGAATGAAGTCACGCGCGTTTTGAGAGTTTTGCACGTGCACTCTTTGAGTAAGAAAATTGGATGTTCGGTGAGATGCCCTAAAGATGAATTATGTACGCCGGAAACCGCCTATTCTGCTTATATCTAGTACTTTAAATGCACGCAGTCAAGATCTTGCCTCGGCAAAATGAGCTTATAGAGCTAGGTACGAGTTCGATTTTAGTATGAGTTCGTAAGGATTGGATTGGATTTTATCTTAGGTCGACGCTAGCAACATCTTGTTTTAATGTTTAAGTGGAGACTTTGGGTCGAATCATCAAGTTGTTTACAACTAGTTGGTCTTATCATGTACCTTCATTATGGCTTGTATGATGACTTGATTATCTAACCCAAAAGAATATTGCATGCATTCCTTGCAATTCCATGCCTTTTTTGTAGAAGTTTGAAAAGAACATCACTATGATATCTGCAGAAATCCTCCCAATTTAATTTGGGTACCAACATTTATTTGGATTCCAAGTGTCCTGATCTTGCAAGTATCGACTCAACCAGTTGATTGATTGCCTAATAATTTATAAGCGTAAAGCTCTCTTTTTCTAGAGTTTTTATTATTTAATCTATTGTCCTGTTACTTAATGCTCAAATATACTTCAATTGCTTTGATTACTTGAGTTCTAGCAGGTGATGGGATTGTCAAGACTTTACTGTATGATAAAGTTGCTGCTGATTTTGAAGATTTCAAAAAAGTTGTCTGAGCAATACGAGGCTATCACAAAGAACTTCATCTTCGTTCGTTTATTTTGCCTCCATCAGATAGTGAAACACAAAGTTAGTTGATGGTTAGGACTTTAGGAGGCAGTTATGTAAGTAGATCTTTAACCAGATATATGAGGTTGTTTGAAGGTGCCTCTACCGGCCTGGTAAAGCTGTTGTAGATCACGACAAAAAAGGAACTCTACGATGATTTATTTATAGTGAATCCTTGATACTCGTAATAGTGATGGAAACTAGTAGTTCGGACTTCCCTCAAAAGAAGGTGTGCTTTTTGCTCACTAGTTTATGGGTTTATTGAGTTGTTGAATAACCAAGTTTTGGGGTGTTATGTTGTGGAATTGATTGTGTTTGATTCCAAGATCAGGTTGTTTTGTTGCATTAGACTCAATGTTGTTAATGCTTTAGTCTGGAGGTGTTGGGCGCAGTTTTACCCTCATTGCTTGTGGTTTGTTATTATGCTATCCTGAATTTTTTTTTAATCTCTCATATAGTTGATTTCGTGTTGTTTTAGGTTATCCGAACACCCGTGGCGTTATGTACTCGAGCGCCCAATCGCTTAAGAATAATGGAGAACTTACCCACCAATAAGGTGTATAGGGGTATACTCGTACCACTCACCTTTAGACTCTAAATCTATAAAAGATGTAGTGTTATACACACAACACTAGCATATACGATCTAACTAATGCAGTCCTGGACTTATTCCTTGCCTGAAAAAGGAAGCCAGTTAAAACCTCCTAATCGTATAAAATCCATGTTGTCTGGTCCATATGAAGAAGGGTGGATAGTTTAGACATTGAAATTTGGGATCGACAATTAGAGAAATTCCTAAGTGATCACACATTTATGAGTTGTACAATGCTCCTAAAACTAATGCAATTAAATTTTGATTTTAATAAGTTGTTAATGCAGTTTATGCTAGTTAGAGTCTCCAAATCAGGAATGTATGCAATTTTAAAAAGGCTTATAAAATAATTTTTGAGAATGACTAAACTTCCCCTGGTCCGGCACTTTATCCTCATAGGCCAGATTATCCGGACTCTACCTGCATGTATGCGACCCCAGACGATTCCTGTTATTCCCTAAAATCGTTATGTTTCTATGTGAGTTAATCTTAAATTTTATTATTAATTACGAGTAGAGGAATTTTTATCCCTAAAAGAGCCTAACAGTCAGGCACAAGCACATGCAAGAAAGCTAAGAAACCTATGAAAAGTATGACAGTTCTACTGCGCAAATAAAGTAAACAAATAACAACAAAAATAAAATCCCACGAAAAAGAGTGTCCATGGCAAGTGCCATACAATATTACATCACAGAGTACATAAAAGTAAGGGTGGCCGGGCTCCACCGACAACAACTCGGAAACGACGCAAATCTTTAAAATGAGGCACTTTCATCTTCAATCTTCATCTTGATTCGTCTATGGATCATCTTCTTTCATTTTAGCTCCTCGTAGTAGGTCCTCCAAAGGGATGCCCAAATGAAAAAGGAAACCCCCCTTGTAGGAGTTTTCTTTTCCCTTTGAACTCCTATTCATTTAAAATGCTCCATTTTAATGATTTTCACAACAATTACTATCAAATACATTATATTATTGAAAATAGAAAATCTAGACTCTCCTGTAGGGGTTATCCTAAGCATTTTATAGTAAAAATTCATCCAAGCAGTTATATATATGAAAATGTTGAAAAGTAAATCACACTTGGCCGTGCTCTAATTATTGGGGGCTAAGCAGCTGAAGCAGGTACCTAAAGCAGTTATACATAACATTATTTTTAATTTTAGACCCCTTTAGTGTTGTGTAGGCACGGCCACCTGTAGGAAAACAGCATTAGTATGAAAAAGCGTGCCTAACCTATGGGTATTCTAATGCTCACAACAACAATGCAGAAAAAAAGAGCAGGAAAGCGTCACAGAAAAGCATCACAGAAAAGATACAACAGGTAGCAAAAACAACCAGCACTCAAGTCACATGTAAAGCGTCACAACACAGCACAGAAAAGAAAAGCAGAACAACAACCTAACCTAAAGCTAATAGTCGTGTCCTATCAAACGCATCTAAGTGTGTGTAAGCTGTGTGGTTTTGGTAGGTCCTATACGGGATAGTTTAGTTAGAGTTGTTTGTATTTTTTATATATTTGTTAAAAGGGGCAAAAGAGAATTTTAGTTATAATTCAAATCTTAGTATTTTAGGATTGATTTTAGGATGTTTGATTAACTATCACATTTGTTTCACACCGAGGCCGTGAGGTTTATTTCACCCTCCTTGGGGCTAACTTAATAGCCTCATAGGCTTGGGTTACCCAGTGATAATTAACTTTATTGGATTATTGTAGTTTGTTGTAAATTAGAAAAGAAAATGTAGATTAAGTATTTTATTAATCAAATTTATTGGTTGATTTTAGAGATTATTCTAAGGTTTGATATTATAGGAATCTTTTATCCTAATAGATTTTAACTTTAGGTTTAATGCTCTAACTTAAGTCTACATCTTTTAGGTTTAGATTGGTTAGGCGTTTATTGTTAGATTTATTAAATTTGATTTAGATTTATGTCTTAGGTTTATAGTTTAATGATTATGAATATTAACAATAACCTGATCGATTAAATATTTTAACAGATTTTAAGAGTTAGATCATAAATGGTTGGTTGATTATTAATGGATTAAAGAAAGAAAAGACTAAGACTAAGAAGACGTGTCGCTAAGTTTAGTTTTGATGTTTTTATCCTATAAGGGGCATGCATTCTAAGTCTATGTTATCTGAGACCCGGTCCTTAATTTTTGTCCTTAAATGTCACTAAAGTTATGGGATAAAAGGAGTTTTGTTTTCTAACCCTTAGAACTTTCATACGTGTACTAATAAGCTCACGGATCTATGAATAAAATTACTATAATAAGTAACAAAATAGTAGAAAGAAAAAGAATAAAAATCAGAAATAGAAGGAATGTAGGCATTGTTGATTTGGACACACTTCTTTGAAGTCAAGTGTACCCTAAAGCAACATGTACAATGACCTTTAATGTTCCCACAATCCAAATGAGGCATTTGATATGAGTCTCGACTCATACAATCTAGCTACCCTTCAAACAAAGCCCAAAATAACTAAAGGAAACAAATTTCTAATACTAAACTTAAAATAAGATTATCTTTGGTTTTATGTCTATCTAAAATTCCATATTTTAGAAACTAACACTAAAGGGAGAGTTCAAATGAGCGGGGACTGTCTTGCTCCAAAAGACATTAAAGACCTCTAACACAAAGCTCCTAAAGCTTTGAATCCAAAAACTCATTTTTTAGAAGGGACTACTAAGAGAACCTAACTCACATGATAAAGTACTAATCATTCTCAAAAGACACTAAAGGAGCTTACTAAATAAGTCTAACCATAAAATTATAGATCTCAAAATAACTTGCAAGAACTTCTAAATGAACTACTACACAAAACTTCCCAAAAGCTATCTACCCAAAATCTCCTTTTCTTTTGACACAAAATCCTACCAACAACCCATAATCAAGTGCCTCTCCTTTCATTTGGAGTGGGGTTGAAAACATAAAGCTTTCCAACAAGAAAGTTTTATAAAACCCCTCATTGTAAGACATTCATGAAACTCGCCGCATAAAACCCTCTAATACAAAACAAATCTAAAGCCAATGCTAAATTCTCTAAACATAAACAAATCATGACTTCTTCCAACAAAAGCAAATTATTAAGCTTGAAACGAGGAAAATCATGAAACTTTTCAACCAAAACAAAAAGAAATACTTCATAAAGCTCTCTAATCAAAAAGAAATTCATAAAACCTTTCAATACAAAACCTTTCATAAATCTTCCCAATCACAAAGAAATTCACAAAACTTCCCAACACGTTTCATACTCTAGGACACATGTTTCTCTCACAATCATTTCATTAAACATTAGAAACCACTTTGCATTTTTTTTTTTACAACTGAAGATAACATACCTTGCAAATGATATCGAATTCATTTCCAATTAACTTTCAATTGGTGAGGCATAAAAAAAAAGATGCACTTGAGGTCTACCATTACAACCACCAAACATATGTCAAACCACTTCTTATATGTAAAGCAATTCATGAAACTTTCCTAAACAAAATCACCCATGAGACTCTCCAACTATTTCTCTAAAGATACTTTATGAAAGACTTACAAATAGCAACCACTTCTCCTTTCCAAATCGTATAACAAGTCATGCTATAAATGTGTGGAAATGTTATTGAAATTTTTTCCTGTAATATAGAATACCACAAAAATATAGAAACTCCTTCAACATGATTCATAAAGTCAATGTGATTCCAAAAAGCACCAACAACTTTCTCATTTGCAACATAAAACCTTAAATCCATTTCAAATTGAATTAGGAATATGCAAACCCATTATGAAATCTCATTTCTATGAGAAAGAAGAAAAAAGGACATGGGTAGAAGTGAATAAGAAACAAAATTCAACACTTTTGCGACCTATGGATGACATATTTCAGCCTTCTAAAACACTATATAGATAAACTCCAGCACTATGTAGCATGCCTCAAGAAAATTTCAGCACCGAACATTGTGGAAAGCAACATTCAAAACCCTTGCTCTTGCTTTTAAAGAAGGTTATCAGATTTTGTACTCAAATGCCTATAAAGAAACAGTGCTTGCTCACAAGTATTATCAAACGACCCGATTTGCAAGGAAAGAGCAAGCATTAGTGAGTTTTACTTTGTCTTACCTCAAATAAGCGATCACAAATAACACTGCCATCATCACAATATAACACTGATTCAAGACAAAACATGTGGCTGCTTTCTAATAAATTTCCAACTTTCACAATATAGGTTCAAAGAAGGAAAAGTCTCTACAGATCAAACATGAAATAAGGCCATGTATGTCAACTCCCACCAATTATAAATCCACACAAATAATGTTTTAAATTTTAAGAATACCTGAAGCCACATCACTATTGTTGGGGCTCTTTCAACAAATATGCTTCAACCGAAACATTGAGACATGTAAAATAGTCATCACTGAAATACTAAGTATGTGAAGTTATGCTGCACAACTGCCAAAGTAGTTGGTAGAAGAAAGTTGACAAGCATACATGATGATTATTTGCCTTATCCGAGTACACCCTAATTACAAGAGATCCTTCACGCTACACTGGTTTTGAGAAGAGAAATGACAAGTAAAGAAAACCACTCATCATTTTATCAAGATGTAAGGAAGCCAAGCACGAGATCAACCCCAAGCTAAGGAAATCCCTTATGAGTTCATTCAACCGTACAAATGAACTAAAAGATTAAACTTTTTTTTTTTACCATTTGATCACATCAATTAAAATACATTTTAATGATCATTCCAACGTATCTCCATGTCAAGGTCACTCTAATCAAAAGTAAAATAAAAGAAACAAATCAAATATTGCTTATCCAATGTATCAATCACAGCTTCTATCACTTCTCAACAAACAGTAATACAAATACTTAGCGTACACTTCCCAAAGAAGAATCTGTGATTTAAGATATTCTATACATGGGCTTTAAACTACACATGATACAACTCATCCATAAACACAATATTTAACACATTTGATATGCAAATACTATAACTCCAATAGCACGAATCCTGCCATAAAGCATACTCATATCTCACAAAATCACATAACTTACCTTCCAGCATGAAATAAGTACCAAGTAGGGAACGTTTAGCTCACAAAAGTTGCCAAAAATTTACTATAATAGAGGAAAATAAACTTTGCACATCTCTATCCTACAAAGTTAATCATTCAACCATGTTCAACCTTAAAGAAGAAGAAGAAGAGAAGGGAATATACCTGCTGTAGAGAAAGAAGTGGAAGCCTAGCTAGAGCAAACCATGCACAAGCTTGTGCTGCCTTGGCCTGGCCAGGTGGGAGAGGTGGAACAGGGAGTTCGGGTTCGCCTGGCTTCCGCGAACCAGAGGGCGAGAGGTCGACGGAGAAAGAGGGGTCTTCGGTCTCTGGTGTCGTGCAAACCACAAGGAGATCGGAGGAGGAGGAGGCTTCGGGTTCCGAACGGGACAAATGGAGAGGGAGAGACGGGAGCAGGGGCTGGGTTCCGACCTGGGCTGCTTCGGTCTTCGGTGGGTTCGCGAGCAAGAGCGACGGGAGGGGGAGAGATGAAGTTTGGGAGGATTTCGCCCAGACCCTGTCACCCGAGAGCTGGAGGGGTTTTTTTTTTCGCCTCATCTTCTCTAGTACCCACACGGAGAGAGAGCCCGCGTGAGATAGAGGCTTCGGCCTTAGTTAGGGCACCAGAGTGAGAGAGGGAAGATCGGAGCCGTTAGATCCAATCCTTGATCCGACCGTGGGATTCAATTGGCTCAAAAAATCAATCAAATTTTGATTAGGGCTTAGTTAAACCCATAGGGCTGAAATCAGGTTCAAAATCGAGTAAGGTTTGGTTCGATCCGGGTCAACTCGAACTCGCCTCGACTCGACCAAAATTAATTTAATAAAATAGGATAAAAAAATCAAACTCAAATTAATGTCGGTTCGAATCGAATCGGGCTCGACGAGGCTCGATCAACACAATAAAATACAGTCGATGGCGAATAAGAATAAAAATGAGGTCAACAGTATGAGTAGTAACCGGAAGTTGATTTGCGAGAGATTGGGTCGCCGGCCCAATCAGCATCTAAAAAGGATTTTAAGACAAGCTTAGATTTAGTGATGGGTAAACCGAAATCTAAGGTACCTTGTATGTAACGCAATAGTCGTTTGATCATGTAAAAATGTTGAGGTTGAGGGTCGTGCATGTGTTGGGGTAGTTGGTTGACGGTGTAGGCTATGTCGGGTCATGTAATAGTTAAGTATTGCAGTGATCCCACTATAGGAAAAACTTCAAAATCCGGCGGTTTTTTTCGGTGGTTACGCTAGATTAACCGGCAATTTTTTGGACTACCGACGGCTTTACGGCGGTTTTCCAGCCGCCTGAAAAAATCGCGTAGGAAACTTGTACCGGCGGTTTTTTACCGGCGGTTTATGTTGGCGGCGGTTTTCCGGCGGCGTAGACCGCCGGTGACAACCGGATTTTGAACCGGCGGGTTTCCGGCCGTTACGCCGCCGGTTATTTGACTGACGGCTTACCGGCGATCAAAGTACCGACGGTCTTTCGGCGGTTTAGGTGGGCGTCATTTGTTTCTTAAACCGCCGGCAAGCGCCGGTAGACCGTCGGTTATTTTACCGGCGAAAGCCGACGGTTCGAGCCGTCAGTATTACCGACGATGTGAACCGCCGGATGTCCACCGTAACACCTCCGGTAGCCGTCGGTAACAGCCGGTAATAAACCGGCGGTGTAATGCCATTATCGGCGGCTTGTCATTGGCCGTCCGGTATCGTAGTTTCCGGCGGCTAAACCGTCGGTTAGCCGCCGGAAACCTCTAGCACCTGCAAAAAAAAATTGACAGCATCTCCTCTATTTGAGGGAGGTTCACCTTAAAGTCTAAACCTGCATAAAAAGCAAGATATGTTGGGCAACACGCCGCTATATTCATCAGAACCACTAATTATAAATACAATCACAAGCTCATCATAAGATTACAATCACAAGTTCACAACTAAGTTCATGATAATGTTATAATCATAAGTTCAGAAGTTCACAAGTTCTAATTAATACAATCATCAAACATAAAAAATATCTAATCATTATCTATATCCTCACTGTCTGCAGATGGCTGCTCCTGCTGGTTCTTCTTCCTGTGTTTTTCAGCTCTGTAGGATTGCAACTCTGCTTGCATTTCATTCTGAACTTTTCTCATTTCTTCAATCTCTCTAGATTGAATCCTTTTCATCTCTTCAATCTCTCTAGTAAGCGCTGCAACCCTCTCGCTTACAGATTCTTTAACTCCACTTGGATCATGAAATGTAGAGGTGTATGAACTGCCCTCAGTAGCAAAAGCCTGTGAACCCATGCCATATACCCTCCCCCTCTGTCTTCCACCAACAACTTCTGAC
>NW_021483793.1:195942-204986 GCF_001605985.2 Dendrobium catenatum | reverse complement strand
TATATAATATATCTCCATCTAAACATCCTCATCTTTGTATATGCTTTTTGTTGCTAACTAGACATTTGCAAGAGGATGTATCTTTGTGTATGCTTTTTGTTAATGCTATTCTTCTAGTTGATAAGACTAGAGAGGGGAGTTGAAGGTAAACTTGAATTATTGAGGTCAACCTTAGAGTCTAAAGGTTTTCATTTCAGTTAATCTAAAACAAAATACATGGAGTATAATTTTATTAGTAATAGATCTAGTGGGGGGTTTGTGACTTTGAATGATCAAGTCATTAATGAGTGTACTCATTTATATATCTTGAGTCTATTATTCAGATTGATGGTGCAATAGATTGACATATTATTTGTAGAACTTAAGTTAGATTTTGGAATGGAGGAATGCTTCAGGTTTATTGTGTGATAGAAAAGTATCACTCAAACTTAAGGGAAAATTTTATTGACTATTTCAAAGTTTGAAAATTCTTTTCCTAAAGCATGCAATGATATTATAATTTGAATAAATCTAGTATACATGTCTAAGATCGTCTCATAAGATTTCATGCTAAAGAGTTCATAGTCATGCATAAAAAAACTCAACTTAGATTGCTTGACTTCACTAGTACCTTCATATTTAATGCATAAATTGTCTCCAATTTTCTTGCCGGTAGTACATGTAGAGATTCTCATATAATCTTCCAAATTTAAAGCACAGAATAAACAATTCATATATTTAGTATTTAATTCAGCATAAATTTGTTCTACTCTACTCCATTCAGAAAAAAGGTGTATCAGTTTTGATTCCATCTATAATACGTGACGGTACAGAATAACCATTTTGAATCATATGCCACATTCGATAATCTATTGATTGCAAGAAAGTAGACATTCGAATTTTCCAAAAATCAAAAGAAATACTTTCAAATAAAGGTGGTCTAACAATTGAATATCTATCTAATAATTTATGGTTTCTAAAATTATCCATACTCGTTTTTCAAAAAGTAGTCTAAACTTATGATTTTGAAACAAAGCTCTGATATCACTTGTTGAAACTCGTTCAATATGAATTAGGATGTTAAGCCTAATTAAATGTCCCAAGGCTAACCAAGAGGGGGGGGTGAATTGGTAATTTAAAAAATTATACTTCTACTCTTGGATTTTTAGAAAACCTTTTTAATTATTAATGCAAGTTAAATTTAAAGTTTAAAAAATAAACTTTTCAACCAGAGTAAACAACTTGCAATGAAATTAAATGCGTAAGAAAAATAAGAAAGAACACACCAGATTTATAGTGGTTCGGTCAAACCTTGACCTACGTCCACTCCCCGGAGGCACCCTCCGAGTATTGCACTAATACCACAAAGTGACTCTCCTTTTGCTCCCACAGCAAGGCGGAGAAGCCTGTACAAAATCACTTTCACCTTCCCTGGTGCGGCGGAGTAGCCGAGTTCTTTAACACCAAAGATATCTTCTTCTCGCCAAAACTTCCCTCAAGACGAGTCTTGAATCCGATGGTACTAAATTGCACGTTTGCCGGAGCAACCGTGTGAATATCCCCTCCACACTCCCTTGAAATCCCCTCCAAGGATCTTCTCCCTCTCAAACTCCACCCTTTCCTCTCTCCCTTTCAAGTTCTCTCTTCTAGTTTTCTCTCAAAAAACGAAGACACAATGGCTGTCAAAGATATACTTTGTCATCCTTTTACACTCTCCAAGTGTCGGCAGAGAACCAGACAGATGTAGTTGAACTTCACTTGAGAGCCTTCAAAGGAGATGGGAAGAAACAAAGAGATCTTCTTCTTCAAGTAACCTTATGAATCCCTCACAAACCCCTCACTTGATCTCTCACTCTTCACTCTTACAATCTCTCCCAAACTCTCACTCTTAATGATCCCTCTCAAGAGAAAACAACTCTAAAGGCACTTGTAATAGTTTCTAGGACTCCTTATAGGTGAGGCTAGCGGAGTGTTAACGTGAGCGGTGTGGTGTTCAGTAAGGGGGAGAGTGGATTCCTGTGTGTCAGTAGTAGGATGCGATAGAGGTGCTGAAGGTTTGGATTATTGAGATGTGGAAGCAGAGCTGGGTATTAGAAGTTTGGGAGGAATGGTATGATTGGTGGAGTGGTGACAGATTGAGTCCATGGTGGGTTTGTTGAAAGGAAAATGATCATCGTCAAAAGATATATGACGTGAGATGATAATTTTATTGGTGGACGGGTTGAGGCATTTGAAACCTTTGTAGGTCTTGGAATACCCAAGGAAGATGCACATGTTGGATTTATTTTGGAGTTTGTGTTCGGTATGAGGGGGAGAGAGTGGAAAATAAGTGCATCCAAAAACACGTAGGTGATTGTATGTGGGTTTTGAATTGTGTAAAAGTTCGTAAGGAGTCATATGGTTTGTTACGGGTGAGGGGAGACGATTAATGAGGTAAATGGCCGTGAGAGCGGTGTCGGGCCAATATTTGTAAGGAATGGAGGCCGAATTGAGTAAAGTACTGGTAGTTTCAATTATATGTCGGTGTTTGCGTTCAGCAACACTGTTCTGTTCAGGAGTGTAGGGGCAGAAGATCTGCTGAGCTATGCCGTGCGTGATAAGGAATTTCTTGAAGGGTTGGTTTAAGATTTTTGTGCCACCGTCTGTCCTGATAGTTTTAATGGTATGCGATGTGTGTTTCTCGACCTGCAATTTAAATTGAACAAAAATGTCATATACTTCAGATTTTTGTTTCATGGGGTAAATCCATGAAAACCTCATATAATCATATAATCATAATGAAAACTTCATATTATAATATCGATAGTCTTGAACAGACATGACGGGAGCAGGTCCCCAAACGTCAGAGTGAATTAAAGAAAGAACAGACTTGCTACGATTGTTAGAACTGTCAAAGACAAGTTTGTGTGCTTTAGCTTGCTTACAAGAAAAATAAGAAATATAATCAACATTTATTCTAAGTGACGGATTGCTTTTGACAATTGATGAAAAAACACGCTGGTGTGGATGTCCAAGCCTGTTTTGCCATTGTATGGGCTTGTTATTGTGTGAAACGAAGGCTGATCGCTGCTTCCTGGAGTTCAGAATCCGCAGAGGGTACAGTCCGTTTTCACAAGGTCCGTGGAGTAGAGTTTGTCGATTCTTCAGGTCCTGCATAGAAAATCCAGAAGGATCAAAAGTGAGTGAAATTTTGTTGTCTTTTGTTAGTTTTGAGATAGAAAGTAAATTGAAATGTAAGAATGGTGTATGAAGAATTTTTTATAAAGAGAGCTCACGATGGGGAGTCGTTAACAAGCCGGTACCAGTGTTGGCAACGTTAACCAATCTCCCATCTCCTATAGTGACGGTGTCAGAGCCGTGATATGGGTTCGAAATTGACATGTTGTCTAGCGAGTTCGTAAGATGATTGGTGGTGCTAGAGTCAAGAAACCAATTGGCGTAGTTGGTATCGGCATTGGCGGCGAGAGCTTTGTTCTTAGTAGACGGAGCCGGAGCTGTATAGGTAGAGTCCATGCGATGCCAACAGTTTGATGCAGTATGACCTTTCTTGGAGCAGATTTGGCAGATCACATTGCTATTGGTGTTGGAAAGATTTGTGTTATTTGAGTTGCGGCCGCGAAGTTAGGGTAGGCCGAGAGCTTTTCGCGACCTGATAGGTGACTGAACTGCGTGGTCTACTGGGTCGGAAGAAGCGCGCCAGAGTCTGAAGCGATATTTGATCTCCTCGCTGGAGTAAAAGCGGATTAGAGTTGATCGGGAGGGAGAGCGCATGTAAGCATGGTCTTGAATTGCGGTTTGAATTGACTGGTAGGAGTGAAGTAGAACCTGTTGACAGGATGTAAGGTACTTATCTCTCGTTGTCAAAAACACGCCTAACCTGAGGTGGAGGTTTGATGACGATTGTCTGTGCAATGGCCGAGAGGTATTGCGGACTCGTCTGTGGTTCTTGAGGAGACAATGTTGTGAAGGAGTTCTCGAGCTGTATAACCTTTCCGACTTTGTTGGTAGACCTGGATCGAGTTTTCTAATTTGGACCAAATCGCCGTGGTGGATGTCCAGATTGACGACGTATGGAGAATGGAAGGGGAAATCTTCGAGCAAATGGCAAGCAGGCAAGGTTGTTGGAGTCGTTAGCAGCCATCTGTTGACTGCAGTGGATTGGTCGGCAGATGAGCCATCAGGATTATAGAGAAGCGAGCGGCGCAAGATGATTGATTGAGATTCACAGAAATTCTCAAACCGATTGGGCGCGAAGCAATTTGCCTGATCTGGGCTTTTCCTATATGACGGGAGTAAATTCCGCTCGAGTCTTGCAACCTGGAACAACTGGGTTTTGCAGATTGGCCTGAGTACGACATTTGAGAGTTAGACGGAGATGGAGGATCGTTGTCGTCGTCCGATGTCCCTCTTGATCGTCGGATGAGAGTTGCGGAGCTCATGCGGAGGCAGGAGAAGAAGATTGGTGCCAAGCTCTTTTGATTACCAATGTAAAACTCACTGACTCAAGAACGGGGGAGAAAAGAAGAATATAGTAAAAGCAAGAAATGAACAACCATTGTCTTAATTCATGCTGATGGTTATACTTATTTATAGTACTGTAAAGCGTGATACAAGGTAAAGACCTTAAACAATAGCATAAATCCATCGTCAAGTAAATTGTAAATAAATATAATGTTTATCTTAATGGTTATGTCTCTAATAATCCTAAACCTACTGGGAAAGTTAGAAAAATAGAATGCACTTATTCGTGTAAAGAGCAATTGCGTATATGTTTGTGATGGCTTGTTTAGAAACTCTATTAATTATTATGTGACACTCTCATATTGAATCTACACTACAGAAAATCAATGCATGTCACTGACGGTTTTCCAGCCAGAAACTGTTAATTTCCACGCGAAATTTGTAAATTTATCCAGCAGAATATATTTTGACGGTAAAACTGAGCAGTCACAAAAAAATCCCGTAAAAACAAAAAAAAACTGCCAGAAAAATTTTGCAAATTTGCATAAACAGTTTTGATCGATGGCCTGCCCGGATTAAAAAGGCTACGTGCAATCGTGAAGCACTTAAAAATTTTAATTATAAAAAACAAAAACGCCACCCAGCTGCTTGCTGGCTTGCCCGCATGCGTGCTACGTCTGCCTACCCTGCCAAGCTAATTCCCGACCAGCCATAGCTTGCCTCCGCTGCCCCAGGCCAGCCTGCCGGCGCACGCTGCCCAGTGTGCAGTGCCCCGGCCAGCCTGCCCCGCCCGATCGTGCTGCCCATGCCTGCCGCGCCGTTCCGCACGAGAATTGAACATGGACCCCTCTTCTGTTCTTCGTTATGGGTGTCAACAACTCTACTCCGTATGTAAAATGTGCCTAAGTTATATGAACTATTTTTTATATTTAAATAAGCTATTGCAGACGAAAAATAACAAAAATTAAACATAATAAATGATGAAAATTAATTATAAATTATTCTAATAAAATACAGGGTTAAAATTATTAATAAACACAGTTACGGTTTATTCAAGTACATAATATTAAAATATTAAGTTATAATATAATGAATAATTATAACAGTTATATACTTATTGAAAATTACACTTATTATAGATAATAAGAATTATTACATAGAATAATAAACTAATATTTACTTTAGATAACTAAATTTTAATTATTTAAGTTAATTAAAGTTAATAAATTAATAATTAATAATATAGGCGCTATAAATATTAATCTAATTAATTACAAATTTATATCTTTCATAAATTATTTTACGGTCAAAAAGCTGTCGAAAATTTCCAGTCGAATTCTTGCTGAAAATTGGTCATAAAATAGATTCATCTCTTATCTCATCGGAAAGCTGCTGGAAATCTACGGAAATAGAGGTTGCCGCGGATATTTTCGGTAATTCGTGACTTTCTCCATAATGCTAGTCTTTTAGCACCCTCCAAGCTAAGAATGCAAAGCTCACAAATAAAGTCTCTCCGATGCATTGAATAGCATGCTTATAATTGTCGACTAGCAATTCTATTTCTGAGGTTGAAGACATAATGCTTGAAGTCTAACCCTTGCACCTAAGGCTTTGTGCACTTCTTTTAATTATAACTTCAAGATTCGCATCTTGTTCTATATATCATGATGATTAGAATCACCATATAATCTAATAATTGTTTGCATGCCGGAACATTTACAGGTAGTATGACAAATAGTGTTTAAGTGTCGCTAGCTTCGCTTGACAAAGTTTCAACACAACAGAATAGACAGAATGTGATGCCAAAAAGTCTAAAAGACTCACATAATACTATAAAATTCATTTATGCTGAAAAACCCATTAAAAGAAATAGTAAAAAGCCGCATGGGACCTTGCCATTTGAAATGAATTCCCTAGTCGTTTAATTATCATGATTACAAATAATTCCTTCAATGAGAAAGCGTTTGCAATCGTAGCAAATAACGTCAGTAGAAGGGCACATTTATGATGGAGTTGAAGAATTATGGCATGAAAGCTATTCTAAGAGAATCGATGGCTTACTTGTGTGGTCAAAGATTGTAGTTCGGTTCCACTAAGGCTAGAAGGACTATAGTTCAACAACTGAGATGTTAGCATAATATATAGATAAGTCCGGGGTAATAGTAATAGAGAGATCATGTTGGGTGATGTGGTCGGAGGGATTATACTTGGGCGACAATTGTTTGAGGGGAGTGTAGTCGGGTGGTGAGTGAAAGTATGAGGGTCATAGTTTGATTTAGGCTTCAAAGATCAAAGTATCATGATTGAGTGATGGTGCGTCTCCGATCATATGTCGGTTGGACGACGCGAGATAAAGGATCATGTCGACGATGGTGGGTTAAGATCGTAGTTAGTCAAGAGACATGGTCCGGAAAAGTGTCACGACCCGACCGATCCGGGGCGGACCCCAGCTCGGCCAGTTACGGGCCGCGACAAAACCTTTGATTCCAGGATCTGGCTTTGAACTTGGTTACTTTACTCTTTGACTGGAATCTGATTTCCAAATAATTAACTCACAGACACATTTGTTATCGTCGTGGCGAAACAAACAAAGCTACTATGATCATCACACAGCAGCGAAAAACAAAAACATCTAATCTTTTCTTCTTCTTTCTTTTCCTCCAAAACAATTCATCTTACAAATACGGTATACATAAAGGCTAGCAGAAAGAATACGCAGAAGAAAAAGCCATGACCGTATCAAAATCAAAATGTACAAAAGTTAATATAACTGATAGTTCACTCTGAACTCTAATGTCCTGGACTTCATTCCCTTTCCCAGACACTGAAAACGACAGAAAATAAGAGTGAGCGCTCAAATTCAATCCGCAAGCAATCAAACCTCCAATCTAACAATTCTCAGAATCCAAAACCAAACATCAGAATACAAAATCCAATCAGTAAATGCATTAATCAGAAAATCGGAACAGAATCGGCAAATATATCGGACAGATAGAACGAAATAGATCAAATATCATCAGAGTCGTACAGATTCAGTCACATCAAAAATACAACAGAAACAGAATAACTCAACAGAGTCAGAATCCTACAAGAAATCAGAAATCAGAATTACCAGTCATTATCGTATCAGAATCATAATTGCTTTTATAGACAAATACGAAATCAGAATATAATTCAAATCAGATATCGTATAATAGTTAATTCATAGCTAATGCCCTGTAACTTGTTTGTACGGAATCCTTGTTAACCCGGATTTCCCGGCCCTTATGGCCTTTGTGTATTCAGCATCTGACTGAATCTCATAGGATCCAGCGCCCTTATGCTCCTTTTGTGCTTCACGTAATAGAACAGATATGTGCCTTACTAGCACCAGAAAGAATTCATCGGACCGGAACAGAACATATATCAGTATTTAGTTTGGCGTCATTTCAGATTTTTTCAAGACTGCTTGGATGAATCTATAGGATTCAGGGCTCCTTATAACTCCTGTTATACTATACAATCATAGCATATTCAATTCAGAAGAATCCAGACAATCAGAATATCAAGACAAAAACTCCGGCAGCCAACATTTTATGTATTAAACGGCAGTATACGGAATTTACACAAAATTTCCTGAAAATCAATTTCATCAAAATTCGCCACATAATGTAGACGATATCACATTTCAGACATTTATTCTAAATTGCAGAGATAATTTCCAATTTCACAGAACAATGGCAGTCGACCTAAAACACCTGGCCGAATCAAAAATACCGGACAAAACTTCGGACAAATACCAATGTGCCACCACGGCACTTCACACATATAACATAGAAGTTAAGGGCGGGTAAAAACTGAACCAATCAAAAGATAAGCGGACGAAATCGATTAACGGAAAACGTCCGGACAGAAAAACCCGCCAAAATCACATCGACGGTTCTGAAATATTGAGAAAGGCGGAATTGTGCCTTACCTTGCGTAAGCAAATTCTGACAGTCTCTTGGGACGAAATGGTCGCTCGTCCGAAATCAAACTTTTCCTCTCAAATGCGACTTCCTCTCCTCGGATGATATTTTCGTTTATTAATATTTTTCTCATCTCCTCAAATGACTTGAATCTTATGTTTAATATCTTTAGTGGGCTCTTTCGTGTCAGATGCAAATCGTGCCAGGAGATCAGGCAATTTGGATCGTCCTGGAGGTTTCCAAGAAACTATTGCTTCCTGTCTGACATTTCGTACAGTGCAATGCCTGCGATGTCTCTAATGGCTGGAACGATACGTACGAAAATCACTGGAGCAAATCTGGGCACATTCTGGACAGAATTTTCCACTGATTCGTTCCAGAGGATGATCGTCGCTTAGGACGATCCTGGGAGATTTTTTGATATTTACAGAAGACTCAATCAGGTGTTCGATAGTTTGAGGAGCTGAGTTAGGGAATAGTGGGTCTTAGGATATAAATCGATGGGTGAGAGTTGGTGAAAGTTGAGGTTGATGAGGATTTAGTTATTTTCATACGTGTTGGTACAGTGGGAGATTTTTAGACATTAGATATCCTTTTTGCAACCCAATTAACAATATTTTTTTAAATAAAGAATGTATTTTTATGAATTTTTTTTAT
>NW_021483793.1:191876-195842 GCF_001605985.2 Dendrobium catenatum | reverse complement strand
ACTTTCTCTCTCCTCAGATATTTTAATTTTTATTTTTCTGATTTTCTCTCTCCTCAAAATGACTTGAAATCAGCTTTATAATCTTCAGATCGGCCCGGCCGATCGCCAGATCGTCCCAGGACGATCAGGCCAATTTGGATCGTCCTGGACGGTTCCCAGAACTATTCTCAGGCTGACATTTTCTACAGTGCCAATCGGCCTGGACGATGTCCAAATCGGCCTGGACGATATGTACAGAAAATCACCTGGAGCAAAACTGGGTAAATTCTGGAGCAGATTTACAACTGATCGTCCCAGGACGATCCAGATCGTCCTGGACGATCCTGGAGCAGATTTTTGATATTACAATCTCCTCAAAAGTATCATGATTGAGTGATGGTCGTCCGATCATAGTCGGTGGGCGACGGAGATTAAAAGGATCATGATCGAACGATGGTGGTTTAAAGATCGTAGTTAGCAAGAGACTATGGTCGGAAAGACCCCAATCAGGTGTTGATAGTTTGAGGACTAGAGTTAGGGAATAGTGGTCATAGGACTATAATCGATGGGTGAAGAAAGTTGGTAGAAAGTTGAGGTTGAAAGGATCTTAGTTACTTATCATCACCTGATTGGTACAAGTGGGGATTTTTAGACCATTAGATATCCATTTGCAACCCAATTTCAACAATATTTTTTAAAATAAAATGTATTAGTTTATGAATTTTTTTTATAATTTTTAAAGTTCTAAAAAAATTTATCTGAATTTTCTATTAAAAATTGAATAAACTAAGTAATTATATTAAATATTTTATTATTATTTTATTAAAAAACTAAATCCACTATGTCATGTAATAATTAAATAAGGCTTTTTAATCTTTTTTTTTTCCTATTGAGTTTGGCTAACAGAGAAACTTTCAGTAAAATTAAGAAAGTGAGGAGAAATAAAAAAGAATTAAGATTTGGAGGTTGCGGAGCTATATTCATCATTTGAGCATGTTGGGAAATTTACTAATCTCATCGTAAGGAAACTTTTACCCTATTTATAATTTCAAATATTTTGTGTTTTTTATTATTGACCTTGATTTTCACTCCACTCTTGGTCAAAGGAGTTTGACTTGGTCAAATTGACTAAGCCAGACCCTAAGACCTATTCTATTTTGTTCAGTGAACCAAATCAGGTCTGCTGAACCCATACCTAGGCCTTTGATCAACCTAGGTCGAACCAATTGACCCAAATCCCCTTATTTTAAATCCTAATCAATTTCAAAGCATTCTTGACTCAATCCCCCATTTCCTTTGGGCTCAATGGGTTAAACCTCATCTTTTAAGCCCAGACACATACCCTGGGTCAACTTAGTTGACTAGGTTAACCTAAGTTGACTCAACTAACCTAAATGGTCCTATTTTGCATTTCAAATCAATTCCAATCCACCTTGGACTCAACCCCTTACTCACTTGGGTCAAATTGACCATGTTGACTGGGTCAACCTTTAACTTGGTCAACTCAAGTCTCATATGGTCAAATTTGATATAATTTGGTCAAATCCAACCCATTTAATGCATTAAAAACCTTCCTAATGATTCCTTTACACAAACCACGGCAAATTAACCTTGATTTCACTCCTAATTCAACTTAGAAGTGATATCGGCCGTTGGTCATAAGTCTAAGGCTTTAAATATGGAATTTAGGATTTTTAGAGGGGACTTTTTTCTTTTGCTCTCACCCTAATCTCTCCCAACCCGAGAAATTTTGTGTGTGAGCTCCCTTGACCCTCTCCACCTTTCTCAAGCCAAACCCACCATCAAACACCCGTCGGTGGCAAGATCTCCGACAAACCAAGGCTTAAAACCTTCCAAGGGAGATTCTCGTCGATCTAGAGCTTTTCAGACCACGATTTCTTCTACAAATAGAAGAGCGGGTTGTCTACAAGTGCAATAAGCCCGTGATCATTAAAATCCATCATTTGGATTAGGTAAAATCGCAAATATTAGACTAGAACACCTAGATCTAAATAAATTTTCATACATCATATTTAAGACCGTAATATTGGTCCCCATAGATGCTCTTCATGTATATTACTTGTGTTTAAACTTTTGTTAAATTTTATTGTGTGGATTGAGAGAACAAAGCCATTATTATTTTAGGGTTTTGGTTCAACGGATGCTCGATCCATGTATCTTTCGGATCATTAATCTCGCGATCAACAATCAAGATTGACTCATCTCGCATTAACGCTCAATCAGAGCCGTTCGTTCATAATAACAGAGGATCAGATGCTACACACGCTTGCTAACTGTGTTAAGTTGAAAGCGCATGGGTCCCGCCTCCGCCGTAATCATCTTACAATGATTACGCGATGACGTAATCATTGTCAATTATTGAGCACCATCATCACGATTTAGGGAGCCAATGAGGGACTGCCATGTAGCCCACCATTGATATTAATTAAAAAAATAATTTAAATTAATTACAAATGCTTTTAAATCAAATTTCTATAAAACCAAAGTATTTAAAATTATTTTTAAATTTAAAAAATATATATAATATATTAATTTTTTTAGAATTTAATTTCCTTTAATTTAAAGTTAAAATTACTTTAAAATTTTATAATTGTTAAATATTTTCTTGATAGTTTTAGAAGTTTATTTGTTAAAATTTAAAATATTTGAATAACCGTTTATATATTTGATATATAATTAATAATCTAATTGTATAATAATTATATTCTTCGCTTTTAAATAATAGTTAAATATTTAATTTTCAAAAAATCAAAAGATTTTCCTTATTACGTATTTCTAATTTTTAATATAAGAAAATATTTTTATTTTAGTACTTTTTTTTTAATAGTGTGAATTGTTCATTTAAATTCGGCTGCTAATTCCTAATTTTAATGAGGTTCAATTCGAACTTATTGTTTTGTTTTTCTTAATGCATTTCAATTGATAACAAATTTAATTTTTTGTGTTTTTTAAATTGTTATTTTTTCAATAGTAATGTCATAGGAACTTTACTTAATTAATTGTTTTAATTTATATTTATTTTTTTGTTTTTAATGAGTTATTGGGTGTGTTGAGGATCAGTTTATACTTTATTGTTTTTCTTAATTAGATTCTCAGTAGTCCTAGATTATTAATTGCTTCTATCATTCTATTATTAAGTTTATTTTTAATCAGAATAGATAGATAACATTATACCGGGGTTAAAATTTCATGAGAAAATGTTAAGTTATTTGTTTGTTTTATGATGTCTTAAAATTATTTTTTTTAGAGATCTGAAACTTTTTTGTTCTAAGTTATTTTGAATACTTAAGATATTATCTAATAAATATGCTTGTAGTGGTTTAAGTAATTTTAAATTATTTGAACATCTATTTGGGTGAGCTAAGTGATATATATAATATTTATATATATATATATAATATGTATATATATATTTATATCTTCTTTAATTTTAATAGATTCATATGGACTTTTAAGATTATAGATTGTGCTTGTGAATAGCATTCAAACGGGAGATTAGTGATTATTGGACTCCAATCATTTCATTGTAAATCAAGGCATGTACGTAACTCTCGCCTAGATTAGTATTCACCATTAGTCAATTGTTCAGTGGTGTATGCACGCACGAGACGAGTTAGATCCTACACTCTCGCCTGATTAAGAATATGGATGTTGTGATGTGTTGCATTTCTTTTTATGTTAACCCAAGGGTTTAGTCCTTGAACACCTTGATTCAGACCTATTTAACATTACGGCGCACCGACTAAGTAATAATTTAGGACCCGTCTAGTGAAAACTTTAAGAATCTAAGAGCTAAGATACACCCTGATGTATCATGAAACTTGAAATATTTAAACTTGTGACAATGTAAGACCTAGTGGAATCTTTTTTTTAACCACTCTTTTAAACCCCTTAATTAATAAACCCTAATTCGACTCTTAAATTAACCAATCGGGAAAAATTATACATAAATTAAAAAAATTAACA
>NW_021483793.1:136948-191776 GCF_001605985.2 Dendrobium catenatum | reverse complement strand
TCTAAAAATTATTCATAATATGTCAAACTCTTCATAATTTAATCCTTCATCTCAAAAAATTAAAACCCCCCTAATTGGATTTCAATTTGAACCTTAATTTTATTTTTTTATTAAAAATCACTCTTCTAATTTAATTAAATAAATAAAAATTATTCAAAATTCTAAATTTTTTCCAAACACTTAGGAATATCTCTTTAGGTCATTTTTGACCTTTTGGGGTGATTCCAAGAGGTTTGGAGCTGATTTATATCAAAATCCCAAAATGCCCTTAATTAAATAATTTTAATATTCATTAAATACCTGAACTTTGAAAAATTATAACTAACTTCATAAAAATCTAAATTGGGTAAACTAAAAATCATTCAACTCTAATTAAAATTTAATATTTCTTTAAAATATTATGTTTATAGAAACTAACTTAAATTAAAAAGTCAACTCTTCGGTTAACCATAGTTCGATAACTAGGCACCGAAACTTGTAAAATTTATAACTTTGCCTAGAAAATTTCAAATCAAACAAATTCAAAGTCTAATTACTCTCCTTAAAATATAATAGTTAATAAAAAAAAGCTTAAACCTCAAAACATAGCCTATTTCTAATAGTTACATTTTGAGCCCCTTAACCTAGTGTATATGATGACCCCGGACCTTCTAAAATTTTCTAAGTCAACTTAAACTTCAGATAACACTACCCTAAGCATTAAAATTAACCAACCATCTAAATTTATTAAAATTAACCAAAAAATATTAATATTTGAATTTTAATTAAAATTTTCCCTTTTGAGTTTCAACAAATCGTATCACAAACAATTTGAACTAATTATCCGATATATGACATATCCAAAGCCACATTGCCTACTACACACACATAGAATTATTTGCTAGGGAATCACTTCTAGCTCTAGGTTAGGCCAGTGTTTTCCTTTTATTTATGTGACGCTCTACATGTAGTATGTATGCTAGTTGGTTTGATTTGTTGTGATTATAAGCTTTATTATTATTTTTTTTCTTTATAATATATTATGCAATATATTACCCATAGGATAGTGGCGATCTTGATACTAATGATATTTTCTACATGTGATCATGCTCATGTAGTGCTAATAAAGGGGGCTAAAAATTATAAATAAACTATGTAAATATTTGTTACATGTGCTTCAACCGCTTAACCCCCAAATAAATAAGAGCATGGTCAAGTGTTACTAGCATGAGTACTTTCCCTTCCACATATAACTTTTTGGGATATTTTATATTAACTGCTTAGGATAACCATGAAGGAGAGTCTAAATTTTCTTTTTTTCAATGATATAATGTATATGTAATGTATCGAGTTGTAAAAGTCTTCAAAAATACGACATTTCAAAGATTAAGGATCCAAAGAAAAAAAGAAAGTCTCTTTATAAGGAATTTCGTTTTCATTTTGGTACCCTTCTGAAGGATAAATCATATGGAGATCGAGGAAGACGGTCATAGAAGGACTAGAAGATTATTCAGAGAAGGACATGAAGATGAAGATGAAGGAAAATGCCATATTTTTATGAATTGCATCATTCAGTATGATTAGAATCCATATTATTATCAGTGGGGCCTGACCACTTTTACTTTTCTACAGATCCTAGGTTGTACTTATATGACAGTTGTCATTTTTTTACTATGATGGTTTTATTTATATTCATGCATTTATTTTGTTTGTGCCGTAGAAATTGTCTGTTTTTTTGTATTTCTTTATTGCATGTGTATGCGCTTGATTTTTAAGGATAAATTTTTTTTACTCATAACTAAGATCTAAAATTTTAAGAATTAAATAACATAGAAACTTAACGATTTAGAAAATAGCCTGAATCATCCGGGGTTGCATGCATATTAATGCATCTTCTCATTCCTTTCTAAGTTACTTCCCCGCTTGCAGGTAGAGTCCAGATAATTCGACCTATAAGGATGAGGTGTTGGAACTGGGGAAGTCTAATCTTTTTAAAAAATTATTTTTTATAAGCCTTTATAAAATTTTAAACATTTATAATTTGTTGAATTTAACTAGCACTCATTACATTAGAAACTAATTAAATCAAAAACTTAATTATATTAGTCCTGGGAGCATTATACCCTGCATAAGTACAATATCAATTAAAAACCTCTCTAGATGTCAGCTTTAATTTTTAAAAACTCAGCCACCCACTCATCTTTCATAAAGACCAAACAACATAAATTTCATACGACTTGGTGATTAGCTGACTTTTCTTTTTCAGACAGGATATAAGTCCAAAATATATTAACTAGGACACGGGTATTAGTGTTGTATGTAGAATACTAAACCCATTATAGATTTAGAGTTCAAGACTACTATTATTGGTGTCTTATAGTATATCTCATCGGTGGGTAAGTTCTCTATTCTTCAGGGGTTATAAATCATGTATATTCACGTCACATAGATGACGCCACATCCATCATTCTCTCTTGTATTCTTTGAGTGTATTATTTACTTTTTTTCTTCTGTTTATTCTCACTACCTTAGTCCCTCTAGATGTTGACATGAGTCATGTATGTTGAATAAGCTAAGTTGAACCTTTCTTTTTCTTTGAGTAGGAACTTCTTAGTCTCATTCATATGTGTCAATCTCATATAAGAGGATAATGTAGAATCTTTAATTGAGAGTCTTCTTGGGCCCCAGCCTAAGATTTAATTAATCACGGGAGCTTGCGCCAATGGGAAATCGAGTCTCACATCAAATAAACCCCACTCAAGCTGATATATTAGGTGTGGGAAATCTCATAACTCTGATCATGTCATGCATATTATTATCCATTAGGGTGTGTGGGAGAGATTCACTATCCTTAATGATTAATCATATGTACAATCTAGTATGTCCTTCCATCGACCTGCTTGCAAAGAGTGCGAAGGCCTATGATAGTTACGTCCCTCGGGAAGGTGCGGTCGTACCCTTTCGTATTTTGTCCCATGCACAGCGATGTTCCCTTTCGGAGGTCCACATTTATATTTTTCGATTAAATTTATGTTTACGTTACGAAAAAATGAAAATAATTTTATATTAGTAAAACTTTCACCACATAACTTTTTATATGTTATAGAGATTAAAATTATGAATATTTTGAGTATTTATTTGAGATTTTTCACCACGTCATTTTTAAAATACAATAATTTTTGCCTACTCAAAAATTTATTTTGACAACTATAAATAGTGATTTAGTTCAACTAAAACTTGAGAATATTATTTTATATAACATTTAGTAATTTAGTTAAATTCTAAAAATATGAAATTTTGCTTAGTATGATTTTTATTGTCAACCATTAGGACATTTTGAAATTTTCTGAATTAAACTCCATTGAGCTTTATTTGCTGCAATATATTAGAAATGAATATGAATATGTGATTGAGATTATTTTTATAATGTTGTGATAATATGTATGTGTAAAAGATAAGTAAATACTGGTTGACTTATTGATTGGAGATTAATTGACCTGTAAAGTATGGTGGGCCAACAATCGAGTTTTCTTTTAAATATTATGATTTGATGTTATCCTTTGTTGATTCACATAATATATTGATTAAAAGTTATAAGGAGATGATTATTGTGCCGACAACCAATTAAAGAGTGACAACTATGTTTATTGAGCTAACGGTTTAATAATACTGATACAATACTAAAAAATATTATGATATCCAAGACTTTTTACTTGTTTTATGTGACCTACTAAAATGCGTGTTCTTGAGATATTATTCTTTTTATTGTATGAATTTAATATTATTGCATGAATTTACTATTATTATATTATTTTAATACTTCTGCAACTTGATTATTATTGTTATCGATTTAGATACCAATACTATTTAATATTATTGATTTACTATAATGATACTAAGCATATGATGTACTAAGCACATCATCTCAAATACCTAAATATTATGAGTACACTCTTATATGATTTTACTATATTTATATTATTTCGACAATCTTTACCGATATTTTGATTTGATACTTTATATGATTTCTGTATTGATTGGTAATACAAATACGATAATTGTGATCGATGATTACTTTATATATTTGACACTCATACTGGTTTATCACTTTACTAGCTTTCATAATGTATTATTTTACTTTTTATAGATTATACTATTATTGCATGCAAATTTTATTATTTCTGCACTAATATAATGAATTGTGAAAAGCTGTTGGACCTGATGATATAATAATAGAGGTGCAGAAATGCTTAAAAGATGAAGGAATTTATTAGCTTACTAATCTTTTTAATACTATTTTGAAGGCTAAAATGATGTCAGATGAGCGGAGAATGAGTGTGTTAATTCGCTGATGCACAAGATTGTGCTAATTATATAAAAATTAAGTTAATGTGACATACTTTAAAACAATGGGAGCAAATTACGGAGCATAGGTTGCGATATGATACTAATGTTTCTCAAAATCAATTTAGATTCATGACGAGTAGGTCTACTATGGAAGAGATACATTTATTGAGAGATTTGATGAAAAAATATAGAGAGAATAAGGAGGATCTACATATCATATTTATTGATTTAGAGAAAACATATGCTAAAGTTCCAAGAGAAGTGATATGGAGAGTTCTTGAAAATAAAGGAGTTAATAACGCTTATATTTAAATCATTAAAGATATGTATGCATGAGCAATTACTTGTGTACAAACACAAGGTGGCCGATTTGACCAAGCATTTTCCTATTTTGGTTGGATTACATCAAGGATCAGCCTTAAGCCCATATCTTGTTACTTTAATCATGGATGTTCTCACTAGACATTTGCAAGAGGATGTGCCTTGGTGTATGCTTTTTACTGATGATATTCTTCTTGTTGATAAGACTAGATAGGGAGGAATTGAAGGTAAACTTGAATTATAGAGGTTAACCTTAGAGTCAAAAAGTTTTCACTTGAGTAGATCTAAAACTGAATATATGGAGCGTAATTTTAGTAGTAATAGACTTAGTGAGACGATTGTGACTTTGGATGATCAAGTCATTAATAAGAGTATACCTTTTAAATATCTTAGATATATTGTTCATAGTGATGGTGAAATAGATGGGGATATTATTAGCAGAATTCAAGTTGGATAGTTGAAGTAGAGGAATGCATCAGGCTTGTTGTGTGATAGAAAAGTCCCCCTCAAACTTAAAGGAAAATTTCTATAAGATGGTGGTGAGACCTATAATGCTTTATGGTACCGAATGTTGGCCATTAAAATAGAAGCATAATACTAAGTGTTGCAGAGATGAGGATGCTCAGGTGGATAAGTGGCTTTACCCTTAGAGATAGGATATTAAATGAGCATATACGTGAAAAAGGTTGGAGTAGCGCAGTGGAAGATAATATTAGAGAGAGCCGCATTAATTGGTTTGGTCACATAAAACAGCGGTCTTCTGATGACCCGGTTAGGAAAGTATAGGAAATATATTTGACTTATGTTAAGAAAGATTGAGGTAGACCTAAAAAGTCTTGGTTAGAAAATATTAGAAATGATCTTGCTTTATTAGATTTAAATGAGAATTTAATTTTTAATAGGACACAATGGAGAAAAAGGATTCGTGTAGCTGACCCCATATAGTGAGGCAAAGGCTTTATGTTTGTTGTTGTTGCACTTATTAAATGATCAAAAATGGCTCGAAGTTGCCCAAAACTGACTTTTTCTTTCTCTGTCCTCTTTTTTCTCTCATTTTTTTTCCTTGGTTGGCTACTGCTTAAAGGAAAACGAAAATGAATAGTGAAAATAGGACAATGGATTATGTTTTTTTATAAAAAAATATTAAAATCACTTACAGGTAATTATAATAATTAATTAATCAACTTTTAACCCAAAATATTTTTATATCTTTAAATCTTGAGATACAAAAATATTCATTAATTAGCTAAGCATGTTCAAAAAATGCAAGTGAAATTATTTTGCAAAACATACACCTAATTATCCAAAAACTTTCACTTGCGCCGCCAATAAGTACAAACTTTTTAAAGAAATTTTACCTAAGCCCAACAATTGTGAAACGGTTAGAGTAATTAAAGCACCATTCTATATATGTTCTAGCCAAGATGGTTTGTGAATTTGGACTTATAATAACTCTTGAAATAATTTTTTTTTTGTTGTAAATCAATAAAATTCTTTTAAAAAAAATTAGGATTTTCACATTTTGCTACTTAGTTTATGCAAGTGTGGGAGGTTCAATGGGAGTCATGAGTAGAAGTACAATTATAAGTAGTCATCGAAACATGTTCATATCATGCAAAAAAGTTGAGGGAAAATTTTTTTAAAGAATTTGTGCCCCCTCTAAAAAATTTTTCTGGCTCCGCCACTGTAAGAAACATTACGTCAACAAACGATTTCTATTACGCCTGTGAAGTAATTAACTCTGTGGAAATTAAGTTATAAGTATTGTTTTGTTAACAAATATATTCTCATATTTATCTCTCAGAAAGTGTTTCTGTGAAAAAGAAGAGTATGTATGTGCTCGTTCAAGTAATAAGTTCTAGGATGATAGTTCTGAATACCTTCATGTTAAATCATATATATGTTATGTTCTGATAATGTTAATATAAAAATACGAATAAGTTGAAATTCATATCTCATAAGCACTCAACTTATTTCCTAATGTTTTAAAATTTTTATATGAATAGTAAATTTGTTATTATAAAATGGAAATTGACATATATGATAGGATTTGGAAAAGTTTACTTAGCATGCTTGTGCTCTCTCTGTGAAATTTATCTAATGTTTCAAGAAAATGGAAAGATCCTATTGCGTAAATGTTGATTCGGTCCAAGTCCATTAGGAGATAGAGCATTTGAGGTACATTTTTGTAGTCTAATATTTATTATTGTTTTGATGTTTATGAAATTGAGTTGGACTATTGTTACCTAGCTATAACTACTTAGGCTTGCTTCCCTATTAAAGTTGTTAATAAAAAAATTTAAATCATATTTTAAAATTGAAGTCAAACACAACTTAGACTTTATTTTGGATAAATTTCTTACTACTTTATAAAACAATTTTTTAGTACAATTTTTTTTTATTAAAACATTTTTATACTAAAAAACAGCTTTAAAAAACAATAATAAAGCTGTCATAAATGAAGCCTTAGACTTCGTTAGAGATAGCTTTCTTATTATTTTGAAAAATTACTATAGAGAAAATATTTTTTTTAAAGTTGCTATAAAATATATTTTTTTAGTACAAATATTTTTAAAAGCAACAAAAAAAATTATGACTAAATAAAAATTATGATTGAGAATAAAAAAATAAAATAAATCCTTTAAAAAATGATCAAACCTAGGCTTTGTTTGGCAGTTTTTTTATTAGTTACTAAAGCATTTTTTGTAATAAAATTTTTAGAATTAAAAAATTTACATTAAAAATTTACTTAACAAAAAAAAAAAAAAATTGCCCTAAATAAAAATATCCCTGCTTAATTCTATTTGTTTATAGTCGTAATAACTATGGAGTCCAATTTCCTAGAAAGCTTTTATTAGAATTCATTACGTAACGCAGGTGGATGGTGGAGAGAAGCTGGACAATGCGGCGGTCATGGGTGGGTGGTTTGACCGGGGATTGGCAGTAGGTTGTACTTATTTGTCAATTTCAGACTTTTCAGTAAGGAATTTTTCTTGCTAGGCAAGCAGATGCAATCGCATTTTCATATAATAATTAATCTTATATCCCTCTAAATATTTAATTCCTATTATAAATATAGCACATTCTAACATCTTTTACTTGTATCAAAGTTAATAGTGGAATGAAAACTATTAGTAAAGGCAAAATTAATCATGAAGTTTTATAGGATTTATCCATGTTGTTTTAAAAATTTTACAAATAAAGTTTTTTTTTTTTCAACAAGGGTATCTACTCTCTATAATGCATCGCCGTAGGGAAGACGCTTGACAGAGTAACTAATCACTTGGCGTGCCTAACGGCAATCAGTCCCATAAGTGTCGGACCACGCTCTTATTTTTTCCTCACTTAAAGAGTAGCGCCGAATGAGAGATGAATCGAACGTGGGTTAGGGGGCTCCCAATCAAGCTCGCCCACTAACCAAGCTAAGCTCGGTCGGGTATTGAAGTTAATTTTAATGAAGTTTAAATTATTAGTGAGTATAAAAATTATGTCAAGTAAAGCGGATTAGTACCAGGGGCAGATCGAGCTTCTTTTTTTAGGGTGGGCAAAAAAAAAATTTTGTGAGGGATGGGCAAAAATTCTTAGGATTGGTAAAAGTAAGGCAAAAAAGATTTTTGAGGGGGGGGCAAAATGCCCAAAATACCCAAAATATTTCAAAATCTCCCTTCTAAATATTAAAAAAGAATTTTTTGAGGGTGGGCATTTGCCCACCCTAAGCTATGGGTGGATCCGCCCATGATTAGTACGAACTTCAAAATCATCTCATTTTCATTGAGATTAGTGCAGTTATTATATAAAACATTAATCTTAAAGCAAATCAAATAACTACAAATTTCATTCTAATATATTTTGCATCAAGGTATTTATAATAAATGTATATTTCATTTTAGAAATTGCCTCTATTCAATAACTAAGTGCAATAAAATGGTCAAGATACAATCACTATTGTTTATTTAATTAAATTTATTTTAAATCACAATTTATTTCTAATAAATTAGAAAATATGAATAAATTTTTCATACAACTAGCATGAATTTTGAGATAATAATTGAATCAAAATACTTTCAAAATTAAATTTAAGACCCTCCAAGCTTCAAGTTCAACAAATTTATAGTAGAAAAAATGAATGTTTTGCTGAGACAAACTCATCAACACTACAACTGATCAGATCAAGCTCCAAATGAACTTAAATCAAATATTTGAAAATATATATAGTAACTATTTAGGGACATGATGAACATAAAAAATATAATATTATAGTTAAGTAGTATGTCGTCCGAGTTTAATATAATGGAGGAGAGGTAAAACTCTCCAACCACCCAATCAAAATATTTCAACGTCACTATTAAATTATCAAGCAAATTAGTCAACAAATTAATGCGATTAATTTGAATTATTCAATTGCATATCTGTTCTAATCACATAATTTTAAACTAGAAAACCAGCTACAATTTCAAAAGCTCAACCTCAGCCTTCTTTAATAACTAAACTCAGTCAATCTTTCAACATTTTTAATGGCTTAAACCCATCAAACACGGCCGCATAGTCAAAGAAGTCAAGCTCAATCACGCGCAATAGAAGAAAAAAAAAACAAACTACAGAAAACCATTACATGATCAACTTGCATGTTCGAGTTCTGTATATATCTGTACTGTTCTATATACAAAGGAAGAAAGCAAAGAAGGAAGACAAAGCAGTACAGTTCTGTAACATGGCTATGCAGATGGAGGCCTCCATTGATTCCGGCGAACTCATGTTCTACGTGGTCATTATATGGCTCCTGGTCGTCTCGATAATCATCTTTGCCTCGTTCGACGGCGACGATGAAATATATCGACGGTCGAAAACAACTGGGCCGAAGTTCGTTGGTGGCAAAGGCTGTGGATGTGGTGGTTGTCAGGCGGGTGTAGGAGTCTGCGGTACGTATCTTTCTTAAGAAAGCAGAACTGGAGTATTAGTAGGCTTTCTTTGGGACGGCCTTTTTTAACTTCTTAAATCAGCTTTTTAATAAAAAAAATTAATTTTTATACCAAGGAGCTGCTTTAAGAAGCAAAAAGAAAGGGGTCCCAAACGAAGCCGTAGTCTGTGTGCAAGTGATCAGTTTGGAGGAAAGTTATACTGTGCTGGAGTTCTGAATTTGTAGATGCAAGTCTGCCCTTTGATTTGAAGAAAGTTTATATCAATCCATTACAAGTTGTATTATATTTATTTCAAAGAAACTGAGATAAAAAATTTGATGATTTCTGTTGGTTGGATTGTTCTTCGACTTGAAATATCTTGATTCTTGAGTGTTCTTGGATTTGAAACCTTTGAAGGTGAAGATATGTAAATTTGATGATTTTTCTTTGGCTTTTTTCAACTTCAAATCTCTCAAGCGATTAAGTACGTAGAAGACGCGATAACGTAAATTTGATTATTTCTTTGGCCTTTTCTTCTACTTGAAATCTCTCAAACAGTTCTTTGGAAGAAGGGATGATGAAAATTTAATGATTTTCTTGGCCTTTTTTCAGCTTGAAATCTCTTAAGCATATGAAGTAAATTTGATGATTTATATCTCGGCCTTTTTTAGAACTTGAAATCTCTAAAGAAACTCTAGCTGTAGGAGAGTTGATGATGCAAGGAAGGTGATGCTAGCTGGAGTGTTAAAGCTTTCATGGTGGGAGAGTGCTTGAGATATAAATTGTTCTCTTAACTTGGCTTGGATTTAACTGGACGAGATAATCATAGTGATATATATATATATATATATATTGCATGTAAGAAACTTTTCGGTGGTTCGGAAGAGTGACGATAGAAAATTTCGGGCAAATTCAGAGTAGAAACGAGACCTTCTTTATGAAGAAATTTGGGAGAAAGAAAGTCTCAATGTGAATATTTGATAATTTTTTGCTATAATTAATTTATAGTTACTGTGTTTTTCTTTTTCTCTTCGAAATAATGGAGGAAAAGTCATAAAAAATTTACTGTAAAACAGACTGATCGCATAATCTTGTAAGCCCTCCATGATTTTGTGATGTTGTCTGGCCTTTCAAATGAATAGCATCAATCAACACTAAATTTGTGCTGGTGTCTTATGTTTTTCAAACATTTTGAATTATTGCACTATCAAATTAAACAATATTATCTCTGTTAAATCAAGGTTCAAACCTGCTGTCTTCCCTTCACATTTAAGCTTCGTTTGGAACGACTTTTTTCAGATTCTTAAAAGAGCTTTTTAATAAAAAATTAAAATTTTTTGGTACTAAAAAATTGCTTTAAGAAGCAGAAAAAAACTGTCGTAAACATAAGACCTTAGTCGCAGTGAGCTCCATCACAAACTCTCTTTTCCTTTGCATGTTATCAATCCATTGATGCTTCATCGCAGCAAGCTCTCTTCACATGCAGTTGGTTCCACTGATGCCTTCCCTGATGTCTGCCATCACAAACTACTATCATACTTCAAAACCAATCTCGCTGATGCTTTTGGCATGAGTGTCGTTCTGAACTCTTCTTCTTCGCACACTACAGCTGGTTTCATCACTACCTACTCCTGACAACCTCTCTTCACTACCAAGGCAAAGTGGTGAAAACTACATTGAAGGGAGTAAAGCTTATGATTAACCTACAATGACTCAAATTAAGTTGATCACTTGGAAAAACTAAGTTGCATGATATTTTTTTTTTAATTCAATATATTGTTAATGTTGGGTATTTGTTCCTAGATTTAGGTTGTTTAGGTTTCTTGCATGGCATATATAGCTATTAGTATAGTTAGTTGTGTAGCTTGTTTGCCTATATAAATAGACTTTAGTTTGTATTAGGAAAGTGGCCAAGAAGAGAAATAAAAGTTTGCTGTGCATTTGGCTCTCTCTCTTCCTCTCTCCCTCCTCCTCCTCCCTCAAGATCCGGTGGAAGTGCTTCTTCCACAAGGGAAGGATCTCACAGTTAATGTTATAAATGTTCAACATTCTCACATTCTAGAGAAGGTGAGATTAATATTTAGATTTCTAACAACCCCCAATCAGAGCAGTGTAAAGGTTGATAAATTAAGGAGATATGATGAATGTCATTTTTGCTTGATGGATAGTAAAGGTGTTAATTGATGATAGTTGTCAATGTTGATTGGTGGCAGATGATGACAATTAGGAGAAGGTTGTTGGGCAACAACAAAATGTTAGCGTTGGGAGAACTATAGTTAGATAATGATGGATGTTTATATTTGTTTCCATAAGGTGATGGTGATTGCGACGTGCCAGTCAAGCGATGATGATCAGGCGACATTAATTGATTAGATGGCAATGGTTGTTGGAAGTGATATTCGATGCCGATCGTTGAGTAAAGTTATAGGATTTTTCCAACTTACAAGCTTTAATCTTTGGCTCCATGTATTCTTCATATGTAGAATGCATATATGTTAGGGTGACATTTTGATTAATTTTGTTAAAATCCTCAAATACTTTTATTGAACACCATGTTGATCTTCTCGATCATACAATGTTCTTTAGGCATCATAATACCTTAGCAATAATAAAATTTATTGATCTTAAGTTAATCAAATTTATCCCATCGAGATGCTCATTTCTGAATGCATAAGCATGCAAGATTTAGAGATTATTTAGTACCTCCAACAAACTTATAAAGTCTTTTGCTATTCTTTCAACTATTTTATTTTTGGTCTAAGACTTAAATATATCAATGCACTTAATTTTACGTATTTTGATTTTTCTTATCAAAAAAGTTCATTTTGACTATAAATTTATTAAAATCCGAATTCGAATGGTCCCATAATTTATTCTTAAAAATTTTATTCAAATATTTGCATTGAAACTCGTGCTTTATTGGATGCAATTTCTTCGAAAAGTATCAATGTTGGTACCATATTCTTGGTAGTGTTATATATTTTCAATAATAATTAGCATATACCCAAAATGGCTTGGGCTGAGTTCAAGGGAACTTGATGCGATGAACTCATTGGAAACCATTTTGTCAGCCCTAACAATGGCCAGAAGAAGCCACCTTTGCTGCATAACTTAGCTTCTCTCCTCATTCTTTTTTCCTTAACATTCTATTTAGCTCTTGCTCTTCTAAGACAATCTTATTAGTAAGATACAACTAAGTTCCACATACATATTTGAATATCAGAAATATGTTTTGTATTATGTTGTATTTATATCCCCCAAACTCTAAGTCCTAATCCCTAAATCATCTTATATATGAAAAAACTCTAATGCACATGTAATGTAATTAATGAGATGTAATTATTATTTGTCCTCGTTGCGGAGAAAAATTCTATTATGTTATATTATGTTATTTATCTATTTACCTTTTAATATAATTTATTTTATATTTTATTGCCTATACTACTACATATAAATAGGAAGCAAGAGGATAAATCTAAGGGCACACTAAAGTATTTTTCTCAACTTATTTACTTTCAAGCAATAGAATCATAATATTTTTCTCTTATTCTGCCTCTCTTTCTCTCACTCTCGCTCCCTTGCACACTCGCTCTTTCTACATCTTTACTTTTTTAAACAATTTTGTAAGTAGGGGTGATAGCACCGAAGGATCTACGTAGAGCTGGAGGAAAAAATCGCAAGCACAAGCACAATAACAGGGAAGGAGCTGTATGCTCCAGGAACTGTAGTATTGATAAGTGTAGTATGAAAATTGTCTACAAGTTTTGGTCCTCCTTTTCCTATATGTATTTCTTCTATTAAATTGAAAATGCTATAAAAGAAAACGCATAAATAAAAACAAACTATTGCATCAGGTACTAAAATAGCATGTAAGAGAGTGAGGTAGTGGGAGGCGTATCTGGCAGTTAGGGAACCGGTATAGTGTGCTGCCGGTATAGCTTTAGGTACTACATCAAGGGGTGTAAGTGAGCTGAGCAGGCTCGAGCTTGACTCGTTTATGAGCTGCGAGCAAAGCTTATTGAGCTCACGAGTAGAGTTCGAGCATGAGCCGCTCGGATAATGGAGGATTTGCATACATATCGAAATTTTTTTTAATGTATTTTACATAAATAATATTTAATTTATATATCATTTTTATATCTACATCATATTAAAATATGCACGTTCATATATTTGTTTAATTTTAAATAAATTAACATTAAAAATATATTTTGATATAATTTAAAATTTTAAATATTATACAAATTTATAAAATATTTATGATATACATTTAAATCTCTCAATTATCTATCGCTCTCACAAAATCCACCCAAAATAAATTAACCTCATGTGCGACGTGCTACCCTAATGTATCATCGTCCATTTCCGAATCCCTTCTTCGAATGTTAAAGCCTCTGCTGCTCTGTAGCAAGAGTCAGAGACACGTGGTAGTGGATGGAAGACTTGGAAGAACAAAGAATGAGAGAAAGGAATTGAATCGATCGATCCGAATTCTAAAGTATCCACGAGCCGAGCGGCGAAACCTCTGCGATAATTTATCAGCCATTTCGCCCAATTTGCTCCCACTCTGCAATCTGAATCTGCATCCATTAAACTAGATATTCGACAACATTGCGCTGGGCTCGCTGAAGCTGTTTGGCTGAAGAAAATTTCACTTTGAGTTTGGTGCGTTTGATTGCAGGTAAATATCGAATGTTATCTCGAGCTATTGCTGTCACTTTGTTCTCAGACTAATTACAATTGTTTCATAATTTTTACAAAGATCACAATAAATGTAGACATCTCCAAGATCCGATCTTTTTCAGTACTTCTTCATGGATTTTCAGTAGGGGTTTTACGTAGATCCATGCTTGATCGCTGTTTATTTATTATTATAATTATTTTTGTAACTTTCTGCTTCATTAGTTGGTTTCAAACTTTCTATGTTCTATTAATAATTATTTGCTGGAGCCTGGAGGTTGTCGTCTTTATATGCTTATTTGCGTACATTTGTACAATTTTCATGATTTCTTTTCAGGGGGCATCTTGCTAATGTCTCTTTTTGGTTTTAATTTCGAAAAGTTGTTAAATTTTACGTTTCAGAGCTCATTTGTTTGCTTAAAGTTTGAAAACATTTTTTGAAATGCAGTGAATTTATTAGATTCCATCATTTGGTTGAATGTTAGAAATCATTAATGGTTTTAAACTCTAAAAATACCTAATAATATAAATTTTCAAAGTCATGATTTCATTTTCACAGACAAATTTGAATGAAAACTAAGGCTTGGTTTGGGATGGCTTTCCTACTGCTTATTAAAATATTTTTTAGTACAAAAATTTAATTTTTTACTAAAAAACTGCTTTAAGAAGCAGTGGAAAGCCTTCCCAAACGAAGCCTAAGTCATTATTTTTAAAACATTTTCTACCGCTTCAATAAGAAGTCAGGCAACTTTGGTTAATTCTTGCATTTTTTGTTCTTGACTCGCCTGCTAACCATCCTGGAGAGTTATAATTACTTTATATGAATTTACTCTAGAATTTTACTTTTTCGTCTGAATTCGATCTTATTATATTGAACTATTAATGAGTAATGGTTGAAGTTCTCATGCCTTCAATTTTTTCAGCTATGCTTATCTGTGGTCCTGAATTTTAGGTGATGATAGGCTCGACTACATGATAAAAGCTTACAAAAAGAATGATGAGCAATAACAGCGAACATGAGAAGAAGTCTTCACCTGGTATAAGTTATTGTTTCATACCATCTTGATCCTTTAATTGCATATTTTATTTAGGAAACTTGCATTATTTTCTTAAGAAATGTCCTGGTTGACTATTTGTTACAGGTTTGTGAATTATACGTGTGCTGAACTTAAAATCAAAATCTAAACCAAACGATTCAACAATTTTTTATTTGATTTGATTTTTTCTTTTTCAGTTTGGCCTCTTAATTTAAATGATATAAGGAGTTAGATCAAACTTTGCTAGAAAAGATGAAAAGCATATTAAAGTATGCAATTATTCTAGGAGAATCTCCAAACATTGGGTTAGTTGACAAAGATTAGGCTACTTGATTCAATTCAATCTCTGTTGAACATTACCGGCTGACCCAAACAATTGGTTAAGCTAATTTTGGTTAACGTTTCCAATTGGTCAAGCTACTTGGACCTTACCCTGACATATTAGGTTAACTCAGGGAAGATGCTTCATTGATGGCCTTTAAGTGACTCTCAGGTAGACTAAGGAAGACAATAGGGGGATAAGAAAAACTGCAGAATGAGGCGAGTGTAGGGAACACGAGACTTTGTAGCACTTTCTGCTTCATTAGTTGGTTTCAACCTCTTTAACGAACTGGTTGTTCCTTAACTAACTACGGATTGAATGAATTTCCTCATCTTTGTTGGTTAAAGGTGTCTTCTTTCAACCTATATCAATTTATTTTAAAAATACATTCTCCTAGGTACGGTTATAGATCTTTTTGGTACTTACATGACTTTGTAGCACAGTAAGAGTATGCTGTAAATTGTGCATGACTTCCTCTATTGTCGTAGAGCTTTGATTGAGGAGTCTAAAGTGACATATCTACTCTTTTTTTTGAAAATGTGATTATTATAGCATTTTTTCTGCTTCAATCGCCACGTGCCAAGTAACTTTCTTAAAACAGTGGTAGATTTAAAGTCGTTGGACAGTTAAATTTATTCTCTTCTTTTTTCATCACATGCTTATGTCTCCTTGTCCTATATGTGTACAGCTCAATAAATCATCATCTTACATTAAGATTTCATCAGATTCAGATTGAAAAATTAGCTATGATTGATGAATTTGGCTTCTATTATATATTTCTTAGCATTATTCTACAGCTTAACTCTATTGTGTTGATTTCCTAACCTTTGCCATCATCATTTCATTGCAAATTGCAGTTCACATCATTTCTGTTTTTGTGATTTTAATCTTTGAAGTTAATACCCATACCCAGTTCATGAAAACATTTTGAAAACCATAACCCAAGTATGTAATTGTAGATGAAGAAACTAATCTTAAACTTGTGTTTGTTATCATTATCAACGTTTCTGTTTCTCCATTATGCATAAATAGCGATTTTCTTAACTTAGATATATGGGTTTACTATGTGGTCCTGTTGCATTGACAAGTTCTTAGCCTAGCTGATAGTCTGTACAGTTTTGAAGCGCTTGGCCTGGCAGATGGTCTGCACAGTTTTGAATTACAATTTCATGACAGAACATATTTGTTAAATGCAAGAAGCTAGTATTAGAAGGCTTTAAAACCATTCATGGAATGTTGATTCCATTGCTCTCGGCCATGTTTGTTGTTAAGTGAATCCTCTGTAGTCATGGATGATAAATGGTGATTTGTTTAGCATGCCTAGTCCTCACAGAAATAACATGTATCATGCTAGATGCATAGAAGCCATTGCAATTAGACATGGTGGAAGTTTCTATATGCCATTTAAGCTAGCCAAGGTATGTAAACGGGAGGGCTTTTTTGGAGTAGCAGTAAAAGGCATCCATTGTCACCTAGAAATACCAGGATCGAGTCATCGAATTAATCTATCTGAAATTTCAGTGGTAAGGTTGCGTGTATTACCTTCTCCTTAAAACCTGCATTGGCGGAAGCTCTATGCATTTAGTATGCCCTTTTTTAAGTGCCCATGTAAACATTAAAGAAATATGTTATTTATTTAGAACTATACATCTTTTGCTTATGGCATATTTTGTATTCATTTCATTTGCACAATCATTTAATATTGACTCAATTATATTGTTTTCGAAGAGGCATGCATCGTATTTAGTGACACTTTAAAGCATTGTTGACCTGCATATGCGCTTTACGATTGACCTGAACAATCTTGATAAAAATGGTGAATAACAAATGCTATGTTTGATAAAGAAGTATCAAAACTTCTTGATCATGGTCAAAATCATTTGAACATCATCTATTTGCAAAATGGATCGTCCTGTTGCATTTAAAATGTCAAAATTACCAAGAAAGAACTCAATTTTGATTATAGCGAATGAAGTCGAAAATGATGAATTATGGACACAACATTGTGTGAAATCACTTAAGCATCATCTATTTACTCCATGCCATTGCTCTAGAACATCAAAATTATGAGGAAATAACACTTATACTGCTTATGTTCCCGCACGAGAGAAATGAAAAAAAATCCACCAACACATGCAAAATGAGGACTAAATTCGACACACACAATAACAACAACATCAAGCCTTTATCCCACTTGTGGGGTCGGCTACATGAATCCTTGTTCTCCATTGTGCCTTGTTAAAAGTTAAATTCTCAATTAAATCTAATAAAGAAAACTCATCGACACACACGAGTGATAAATTGGCAAATGAATTGATATGGGATTAAAATAAAAAAATAAATAAACATTTTTAACATTTAAAATTTAATTTAAATTAATATTTAAGTAAAATTTTTAAAAATATTGATATTTAAATCAATTTTTTAAAAAATGAAAATTTAAAAAATTAAAATATGTGAGTGTACAATGCAAATGCACTGAAAAGTGTGTAAGTGCATCGTGTAAACATATCGAAAATCATACAAGTGTATTAAAAAGTGTGCAATTGTACTTTGAAAATGCACTGAAAAATGTGTAAGTGCTCCATGAAAACACATAAAAAACTATACACATTACATAAATGATATAGTGAATTGTCAAAGTCAAAATTACTTGCATGTGCTTTGACTAAATACATCAAACTATTAAAAATATGGTCCAAGAATGTTATGTTTGTTTTATGACGCTCATAAAGCTAACAGTCGAACCCGGTCCTCCGTTAACAAGTTAACAAAGTTGATAAGGCTTAAAACTTCAAATACTAAAAAAAAAATATTGAAATACCCTAATGATAATTGTGTTGATAGTAAATCTCAATTGAAGGGGACCCTATTTTCATAAATGCCTTCAAATCTTTGTACAAATCATTTTGGGCTTAAATTCAAGCAAAATGTGAGAATATCAGGAAAACTAAAAAAAAATCAACTATTTCAAGTAAAATTCATTCCACCTAAATCTTAAAGCAAAAATTTATCCACTTTCCATAACCACTTATTGAGGGTGATAAACTTAAGGACAATTTTAGTTTATAAAGAACAAATGTCTTGTCGAGCATATTGTTCCTTTCGATTCTCAAATATTCTCTTATCAATAAGGATATGATATATGTCTTTTAATCGGTGATTTTGCCACCAAAATGACATCACATGTAAATAATTATTACCAAAGTTCTTTGATTGAATGGTTTTGCCACAAAATGACACCATTGAATTACGATCACAGTTAAAACCCATAAGTTCCTCAATGGCTATAAATCCTGAGTAATGAATCTTAGGGCGTATTTGATAGAGCACAAAACTTTTTGTTAGCCAAGGTTGACTTAAATTTGTCTCTTTAAACAAATATTCACCCCATATCTATAAAGTTCTCTTGGACGAAATAATTCATGACTGCCAACAAGGATCTTTCGATCAAGTTGGGTCGATTATCGCTGCTGACTAAGTTGACTGTGGGCTCTAAAAATTTACGTACCAGCCTCTCTGCACCTTTTTAATGATAGAGAGAGTTTTAAGGAGATTAGGTTATGGGATAAATTTTTAGAAAATATATTGAATTTTAGATAAGGCATTACGAAGAGATTTTACCCTCATTTCACGAGGACTTTATGATATGAGGTATGATTTCCTATGGGTGCATGCCCCTATGGTTAATTACTCTTCTTGATAATGAGATAACTTTTAGTTAAGGCTAGTCGTGTTATGACCCTGCTTGAAAGCTCAAATTAATGTGGGAATAGACAGTTAGATATATATCACAGTTCTTTCAGTAATTTCTCGTTTGATAAAACAAGAACAACAACAACTTTAGACCTTTTTTTCACTATATGGGGTCGACAACATGTATCCTTTTCCTTCATTGTGTCATGTTATGAGTCAAAATCTCATTCAAATCTAATTAAAAAGGTTATTTCTAATACTTTCCGATCAAGTCTTTGTAGGTCTACTTCTACCTCTTTTAACATAGGCTGAATCTAATACATTTACTCTCCTAATTAGGTTATCGGAAGGCTGACATTTTATGTGATCAAATCATCTAAGGTGACTCTCTATAATCTTATCTGCCACAAGAGCTACTCCAAACTTTTCATGTATATACCTGTTTCACATTCTATCTCTAAGAGTAAAGCCGCTCATTCACCTGAGCTTCATCATCTCTGCAACACTAAACTTAATTTTATGCTTCTCTTTTAATGGCTAATAACCTGTGCCATAAAGCATTACAAGTCTCACCACCATCATATAGATTTTTCTCTGAAGTTTGAGGGGTATTTTTCTATCAACACAACAAACCCAATGCATTCCTATTCTTGATTTATAAATTTTTTTTCAAAATTTATTTCTTTTAAATTGTACTATTTTAACAGTTCATTTATTACCGGAGCACTGTCTAAATTATACCAATTAAAAACATCCCTTTTTATTTTTATTTTTATCTTCATTTCCTTTTCTATTTACATGCATAGGGGTACATTGTGTCACCAACCAGTATCATGAGAGGTGAATTTCTATATTTACATGCATATACCTTCTCCATTTTCATATTGTCCTTTAATATATTCATTTCATTTCCTTTCATATATATCAATCTATATAAGCAGTATTCATATTTATATACACCATATTGTAACTTTGATTGCTTAGTTTTCCTCAATTTAATGCATAATAGATATTTTAAAATTTATATGTATAAATGCATGATAGAATATCAAATAATTATTTTGAAACTATAATAAAAATGTAATTGCTATAAAATAAATGTAATCACTCACTGCACTTCTTTTCATATATTAAAACACTTCCAAATTTCTTAAGTTTTTAAATAACCCTTCTTAGTATATCACCTAAAATCAAGAACACAAATATGTAAATTCACACAACTATTTTAGAACCATATCTTAATTACTTCAAATTAAATCTACATTAACATATTTAACTTTAACTAACTTTTCTCTGAGAACTTTACCTTGATTACAATATTTTGTCTCAACTCAACAATTAAATTCATTCATTGTTTCAAAATAACATTTATCTTGCATTAAATATCGTTTGACCAAATAAATATATTAAATATAATTTAAAATGCATCAAATATCATTAAAAAAATATTGAATGTTTTTAATTTATAATGCCATAATTACAATTACATAATCTACTTTTAATATCTAAATAATTGAAATTAAATATACTTAAATTAAAATTAATTATCTCAATTAATCTTACTTCCTCCTTTACGAGTCGAGATTATTACCAAGTGAATTTCTTCATATTGAATAATCATATACTAACTGTTTAAGTTAAAAAAATGAAAATTATACATTTCCTTTTTATTTTCAATGTTTGAATAGAAAAGAAAAATTTAAATCACTTACACTTTTACTGACGTCGGAATGGAGACTTTCAAACTCCTCTTTCTCCTTCTTCCTCTCGCCGAGCATAAATCTTTCGACAAACATCAATTATAAATAATTCTCCTCAAAATATTTTCTTTCACAATCTCTCTCTCTCTCTCTTCCCTCAAACCCCTCTCTCCCTCTCTGCTTCGCTGGACTAAATGAAATCAACTTATTCCTCATATGGAGTCGCGTATGTCTGCTTGCGATAGATTGTCTTCGACCCTTAGTGTGCTCGTGCCGCTAGCTCGTCGGTTGCTCACGCGCTGCTTTGCTAGCCGTCCTGCTCACCTGATGCTTCTTTTGCTCGACCCTTGCATCGAGAAAATAAGAAACCGGTTCAATTTAACCAATCTAAAACAACCACTTATTAAAAGTCGTTAGATAGACCCTAAGTATCTAGTGTATTTTGACAACAACTTCAAAGTTTGAGAATTGAATTTTAAGATTTTTGAGATTTTGAAATTAATCACCATACACTTGAAGCGAGTGATGGTTGAATGATGATGGGCTCGATTGAGATCCAATACTTCCGTCGTCTCGGCTATAGTCGTCCCTAGTCTACTTAGTCAGAGGAGGTAGTCAGCCCAATTTGATCAAAGGATCCTTGCCGACAACCATTTATTTCTTTTTTTTTAAGGCTATTTTGTAGACTTAGGATGAGTATTTGCCTAAGGGGATAAATTTGAGTTGATCTTAATTGACAAAAAGATTTGTGTAATATCAAATATACCATATGATTCATTACTTATGGGTTTAATGTCATTATGAAACATACGGGCTCTGGCCGTGACCATAATTTAGTGATACTAATTGACGACCAAACCACCAGGTTAGAGTGTCTCAATTATAATCGTTTACCTGTGGTACTGTTTGACGACGAAACCACCAGTCAGATGACACGTGACACATCCTTACCGATGAGAGATGTTTTGAGAATGAATTTTAGCGGTACGCTCATCCGAACAGTAACTCTTTGTAAGCTGAAGTTATTATCAAATTTATCCTCTTCGACAAATTATTATAATAGATGGCGGACGCATTTTTTTAAAAAGTTTTTTAAGTGATTAATTCCATTTGTATATTTAAATTTTGAAGAATTGGATTTGAAATTTATTGAAACTTGAGCCCCTAAACTGTTAATTTTGGAATTTGGGGGCATTTTTAGTAATTAATATGATCCATTCTTGTTGAGATTCACATTCAACCGTGCCATCATCGGGTTGTCATTAGAGTCACTTTAAAATACTTGTATTTCTATGAAAATATGGAAGACATTTGAAAATAAGGGATTCCCTCCGGTTGGAATTTATATTCAATATTGTCATCATCGTGGCGACGTTAAAGTCACTTAAAATAATGTGGGCTAAAAAAATTTGCGCTCCAGGTTCTCCGCGCCCTTTTTTGTCAACGAGAAGAGTTTTAAACAGTTTAGGTTTCACGATAAATTTCAAAAGACAGATTGAATTTTAGATTAGTCACTAATGAGATATTGCACCCTCATTTTGTGAGGATTGGGGTCTAATTTTTCATAGACGCAAGCCCCCTATGATTCATTAGTCCTCCCGATAAGGGAGCACTTTTGATTAAGGCTAGTCATTAGATAGACACTAAGTACCCATCATATAATAATAACAACTTCAAAATTTAAAATTGAATTTATGGTTTTTAAGATTTAAAATTTATCACTGTAAACTTAAAGCAGGTGATGGAAGAATGATGCGGGCCTGATGAAGATCCCATGGTTCCGTCGTCTCGGGCTATCGTGATCCTTAGTCTACTTAGTTAGAGGTGGTAGTTGACCAAACATGATAAAAGGATCCTTGTCGGCAGCTCTGAGTTGTGTTGTCCAAGGTACCTTATAGATTGGAGTGAATGTTTGTGGGCTCTGAAAATTCATGCCCCTGCCTCCTCTCTTTCGGGAGAGTTTTAACGAATTAAGTTCCGAGGTAAATTTTCAGAAGACAGATTGGGTTTAAAATAATTCACTACCCAGAGATTTTGCCCTCATTTTGCAGGACTTTAGATCTGGGTTCTAGTTTCCTATAGGCGCAAGCCCTTATAGTTAATTACTCTTCCCGATAACGAGAGAGAACTTTTGATGAAGGCTAGTCATCAATCAGATATATAACATTTATCTAACATATAGTAGTAGTATGGGTTTGGTATGTTGAAAATTTAATATTTAAAATTGGAAATGCACCACCTTGTACGTAAAGAGGATGGTGGGAGAATGGTGATGAGCCCAATCAAGATTCCATGGTTCTGTCGGCCCGGGCTATTATGATCCATGGTCTACTTAGTTAGAGGAGTTAGTCGACCCAACCAAATAGAAGAATCATTGTCGGTAGCCATGGGGTTGCTTTGTCCAAGGATTTGATGTCGTTGAAGAGCATACGGGATATGACCGTAACTGTAATACATTGGTGTTGTTGGACCAAACCACTAGGTCAGATGGTCGCGGTCATAATCGTTAACCATATGGAGCAATTTAGCCAAACCACGAGTTATTTGCAATGGCATCTAGCTAAATCACCAATCAGAGGACCAATGCCACGTACTTACTAGTAGGAGACAGATTGATAATGAATCATAATGATATTCTCGATAAGATATTAGCTATTTGTGAGCTGAAGTGATATTTAAATTTGTCCACCTTAGAAAACTATTGTAGAGTGTGGATGAGTTTTTTTTAAAGCATTTTGATGGTTAATTTTAATTTTAAATATTTTAGGTTTCGATATTTTCTTGAAGTTTTTAATTTTCATGGACATTTGGGAGACATTTGCTTGAATGTTTGTGGTCCCCTCCCGAAGATAAACATTCACCATATCCATCATCAGGATAATTTTTGGGCATTTTTATTTCATTGATTGAATCTTGTTAACTTTGTCTACTTGCCGATAGAGGACCGGGTTTGTTGTCGGATGTATTCTTTTATTAATAGATTTTCCTGGTTATAAACCTTGTCAACTCTGTCGAAATTGCTGACATATGATTAGGTTTGTTGCAGGCTTTGTGCATTTATTAGTGGATTTTTTTGTTATAAACCTTGAATGCATAATATGAATGTGTAAAATTAATATCTTGGTCGGCGCCATGACCTTATATTTGTTTGATAGTTCAAACCATGTCGACTCCTATCTACCCACATAGACGGATCGGGTTCAAACTTAAGTTCCTTTCTTGATCCACGCAGCATCCTCAAACATCACGTGTGTAAATACAACACACTCATCGGGGTCCATGAGGGTATATTATTTTGCATGCCATTTGCATGCTTATTCAATACTTGCATGATGTATTTGTATGATAGTACAATACTTGCATGATGTACATAGATACTTGCATGATCTATGTCTGTAATACATACATTATCTACTTGCATGTACAATATACTTGTATGGTAGTGTAGCGCTTGTATGACGTGAATGACGTTTTTGCATGTCGATATATAAAGTCTACATATTGTTATGACACAACGCATCTTGTAATACTAAATGACACATTTACAGGCAAGTTGCAATGTATGTATGAGGGCACTTTAACATATTTGACGTTGATCAGCTATGCGAGTAATTATAATATGCATACATGCGCGTTGGGTCACTTTCTGTCTGCTTGTATGAATGTTGGGTATCCGGTGATATAATGTTGCACTTCATTCACTGTGCACTAGCAATGCAGTTCAATTCATTTCGTCTTCTACAAGCTGTTGTTTTCTTTAGTACTTAAATTGCAGGAATGTACTTCTATTTGCAAATGAGTTACACGTCGCATTAGGATCTTCCATTTGTTACTTGCAAGCAAGCTAATTTGTCTAGTGTGACAACATAACATTGCAAATTTGCTGCTTTAGTTTACCAGTGGCCTATAATTTTTACTACTAATTCCCTGCTTTTGCTTACAGGTGAATCGTAACATTTTGTCATGGGTCGTTCGTTGTCTCTTGTAAGCAAGTTGTCACATCAAGACGACTTTGTTTGACATTGCTTGTGATTCACGATATGTATTTAAGAGCTAACATCTACTACATTATGTTCAACGCAACTCATTAATCATTGCTTATAGGCGGGTCGTAGCACTGCACTATGGGTCGCCCATTATTTCTTGCAAGTGAACTGTCGTGCACTGCAAGCTTTGCTAAATCTGCCTGTAGATTATCAACGAACATTCAACAATCACCATCTTAGCTTGTAGGCAGATCGATGTGTATATGAAGAATGTCTTATAGTGGCTCGTAGGTGTTTGCAGTTATTGTGCATTGACCACCTCTGTTTATGGAAAATTACTGCATTTGGTTGACATTGAATTGTTGTCGAAGTATTTTTTGTTTGTGCACACTGTTCATTGCCACCCGCAGATGGATTACTGTGTGCGCAATAATTCTTCGGTTCATCACTCATAGATATCTTCCTTTGCAGTATATAACAACCCAAGCTCTTAAACATTGATGCGCCTTTTGGTGTAATGGTTGGAATTCTTCTCACAATTGTGAAACCCCTTAAGTAAAAGAAGCTAAACTCTTAAACGTTAAGGTGCTTTTTGGTGTAATGCTGGAATTTCTGTAAGAAACTACGCAATTAAACTTGTTCTTCCCTGAGCAATTATGTGATTAAGGTAGTATCTCATCTTAAGTTACACAAACATGACAAAACCGCGAGCCTCTTAGGCCAAAACGAACAATATCTCGATAGTTAAGAGTTTGAGCTATCACAACATGTCTCACCTCACAACGACAAGTATGTCGCTTACGAGTTCACCTGCTGCACCTGTACCATGAACACTGCTGACGAGCTTCTTCTCACCACACCCGAAAGGGCATGCAAAAGAGTCTACTCAACGCATTGAATGAAGAGCAGGTGGGGTCTACCTGCGATGTTGTGAACGTCACCGATGAGGCTTCCCACCATGCCCGAAAGGTGTGCATAGGAGTCCCTTCACTGTGTCGATCATATCATTGCAAGTTTTGGAGTTTTTAGGGCTTGAAGGCATTAAGGTAGTATCTCATCTTAAATCTAATTTGCCTTTTGAAGTTTTGACCCAGAACATCCTAAACTCTCTTGCAGAGTTGAGGCATAATTTTTTAGAGGCCATAATCATGCTTAAACTTGCTTTTTTTCCTGCAGGCTAGATATGTGAAACTTTTTGAGTTTTCTCTATTTAAAATATTTTTATCCTTCAACATATTGTGCTTTTTGCAGAATCTATCCTCTTCGTAGAACTTATGAGCAATCCTAATTGTAAGTTGAAATTTGTACAAGTAAATGGGACCTCTATTAGAAAATCTACTGGTTTATGCACATGCTAGGTACAAATATGATAAATGCACAAATTAATAAAAAAGAGTGCAAGCACCAAAAAAGATACATGTATTTATGTGGTTGGCTAAAACAGTAATCTACATCCATAGGAGGGGAGAGATGATTTGATTCAATAGATGTACAATCAAAAGGGGCATCAAATCTCATCATAAAGAGAAGTCCCAAATCTATTTAGCTAAATAAATAGAAAAACATCATAGAAACTTATAGAAATTACATGAACCAAACAAGACAAATGATAAATAAAATCCAAATTGTATCAAAAGAATTCCATTTGGATGCTTCTCAAAGAAGCTTCATTCCCTCGGGTACTCTTCTGTTTGTTTGGTTCTCAATAGCAGCTGTCTATAGCCCTCAAGCACGCACACATAATCCCCAAGCTTTTCTTCCATCTCCTATTTATACGAGTTTAAGGAAGAGGGGGAAATTCCAAACAAAATCTTGTTCAAATAACATAATTTGTAACTTCTGAACCAATTCTTATTCAGGAATTAACACTGAAATAACTGATGTGAAACAACATGGATGGCTTTGCAAGGGAGAGGATCTCTTCTCCAAAATTCCAAGTCCTTCCACAAAAGCTGAGAATCTCTTTAAAGGAATCTGGGAAGCTTTCGGCCAAGAGAAACAACCTCAAACACTCTTTCCAAAACCTGAGATAAATCTCAGATTATTGCTTAGGAAATAAAGGTGGGGGAAGGAAAGAATATTGATTAGAGTTCAGGTGGAGAAATAAAAAGGAAGGAAAAACCTGGGAGGGAGAAGGGGACGGGTCAGAAGAGAAAAGAAGGTGAGATTGGCGGTGGATTGAGAGGCGGTGGGGAGGGATTTTGATTTTCTGATTTAATGCCTTGAATTAGGAAATCAAATTACTTAGGCAAGGGATAGGGAATTTCGGCTGGAGCAAAAAGGGGAAAAATGTAATAAATGTGAGTGAAGCCAAGGTGGAGGTGATTTAATTTGGAGAGTGATTTGAGGGAATTAATGTTTTAAATCTGAATTTAAATTCAGATTTGAGAATTAATGATGATTGGCTTAAATGGTGGGAGAGATTAATGGTGTGAATAATGCTAATTCGAATTCAAATTTTGGAATTCAAATTTGCATTAATGAAGAGCTCTTCCCTAATTGGAAACTAATTGATTACAAGGGAAGAATTAAGGGAGGCTGGCGGGATTTTGAATTCAAAATTCTTAGATTTTATTTCAGAATTAATGACATCATTAAATGCCTAATTATTAAGAATGAATTAAGCAATAAATAAATTTGAATTCAAATTTGAAATTTTGAATTCAAATCCTTCGTTAACTTAATCCCTCCAATTTAGGAAAGGCAATTAAGGGGTTCTCGGTTGGGGAGAAGGAGGTGGATGGTGGCCGGTGGCTAGAGCTTGGGCCGGCGGTATGAGGGGTCGGGTGGAGTGTCGGTCGTGGGTTGAGGAGGTGGAGCTAGGGGGAATACTTGGGTGGATGAAGAGGGGAGGAAGGAGATGAATAACAAAAATACGAGTAAAATAGAAGATAACTAACGAACTCACAAAGAGATCGTAAGAACCGCGAACCTCGGACTCTTCCAAAGATTGACGGGTATTGCTTTTGCCCTCACCTTGGGCTTTCCATAGAACTCACACAGAGATCTAGGAGAGTTGAACTCACCAAGAGATCAAGAAAATATGAACTCACAAAGAGATCAAAAGTAGAAATTTTCATTCATCATCATCATCCTAATACAAGAGAATGAGCCTCTATATATAGGCCTCAAGAGAAATTAAAAGTCACATTTGCCCCTTGGGCTTACATAAGACAAGAGGGTAAAAAAGGGAAATTGCGAAACTAAATTAAAATACACTTAATAAATGAAAATAAAACAAAGTGATCTCGGTCGTCGATCTTTTTTTGATCCTAACATTTACTCTTGGAGTGAATGGTGTTAAATGCAAGAGTATTTTGGTTATTTTTAATTGAATATTTATTAAATGTAATTTTCAAATAATTATAATTAAAAAAATAATTAAATGTTTCTTTAATTATTAATAATAATAATAATTTTAGTTTTAATTTAAAAAAAAATAGTCATATTTTATAGAATATGATATATATTGATTTAGGGAAATCAAAAGCAAATTGATATTTTATTTTCAACTTAATTACACATATTTTTATCAATTATATTTTATGAAATATGACTAAAATTTTTGAAATTAAAACTAAAATTATTATTAATTTTTTTTTATTAAATAAACATTTAATAATATTTTTTAGAAAAAATTAGAATTACTTGCAAATTACATTTAATAAATGTTTAATTAAAAATAATCAAAATACCTTTATATTTAACACCATTAACTCCAACATTGAATGTTAGGACTAAAAATATCTCATTTTAAAGAGTTGAGGGACCAAATTGGCCCCTCAAAAAAGTTGGGGACCATTTTAGTCCCTTACAAAACTTTTTCTCTTCTTTTTATCGAAGGCTTGAACACTTTTTCCATGGACATTTATTGGTCCTGAAAATTTTAAATTCTATTATAACAGTTTGAATGTAATCTTAGATTTGTCTTCTCCAACAGGTAACTTGAAGAAACTGAAGGAGTTATTGCATAGAAGTGATAATCGGATTTGTGCTGATTGCAGTGCACTAGATCCTAAGTGGGCGTAAGTGGCATCTTTAAAAAAATATTTCTGTTCTTCTGAACTTATATCCCAGGGTGGTTTAGCTGTAGGATATGGCGATATGCATACCTTATTTTACCGGTTAATCGGTAGTTTTCAGTCATTTTTTGACCCTTTGGTTATATTTTAATTATATACTCATCTATGGTGATTATCATGCTATCTGGAATAGCGAAAACTTTAATATAAATTTGATTTCAGTATGGTTTCTTTATTGATTTTTTAGTTAAAATTGCAGGCTTGTGTTGCTAATTTAAATATTTTTCAAAAATTTAAGACAAAGTATGTAGATTTAAATTTAAGTGTTTAAAGTTTGGGATAAAAGCATTAATTAGTAAGGAATTAATTTTTTTTTTCTGGTGTTAATGCAAAGGAAACATTATTTTCCTTAATCTTTTATGAATTAAGTGCTCTATAGCTTTGGAATAAAAGCATTAAATCATGGGGTTTTAATTTGATTCTTCCTTTGTGCTATTGCAAACGTAAACTTTTCATCTTTCTGAATGCATGATAAAGAATGTTGACTAAAAATTTTTGAGAGCAATGACTTGATAGTAATTATCTCACTTTTCTCGTGTTTTAAACTCCAAACAACAGACTTTTTGTCCTCTTGGATAGAATCGATCATCATGAATATCCAAATTTTTACTCTAATTATGACAACACTCACTGTTACCTATTTGAGCAGAGCTGTAGCTGCGGTGGCTGTAGTCATGTGCGTCTCCTATATGTTTGAATAGCGATTCACATGCCTATTTTATTGGCACTTTTTCTGCATCTTATGTTTTGCATTGTTTTCGTGTGTTCTGTTGTGCTTCTTAACATGCTTTGCTATGACTTCAAATGCAGCGGGTTTTGACTAATGCATGGATGATTTGAGTTTGATATTTGAATCTCGGTTTATCAGTACAATATATTTTGCATGATTTCTACTGTGAATTTTGTTTTCGAAATTTCCAATTCAAAGTTGAACTTTAATCAAGCCAATGAGAGGCAACTGACTTGGGAACAAGATGCTTATAGATAGATAGCCTGATCCCGATAAAAAAGGTAATATTTTCTTCAATAAAATTTAAATTCCTTTTTCATTCTTGTTTATCGAGTAGATGTTGGATTCCTTCGAGTACAGCACAGATGTGATATGTAAATTCAGTAAGAAATTATATCTTTACACTAGTGTGACTCATATGAGGCTTAGTGTAGGCTCCGAAAATTTGTGTCCCAGCCTCTTCGCATTTCAGGTGAGTTTTATTGAAAATGTTCATGGTCAAGTTTTTCAGAAGGTAGATTAGATTTAAGATAAGACACTATCCAGATATTTCACGCTCATTTTGCAAGGACTTCACGATATGGTTTCAAGTTTTCTATAGGTATAAGCTCTTATGGTTAATTATCATTACGTTAATGAGAGAGGACTTTTGATTAAAGTTAGTCTTTAAGTAGATACTAAGTATCGATCATATTGTAGCAGTAGATTTGGTGCTTAAGATTTGAAATTTACAGCCTTGCACTTAAGAGAATGATGAGAAAGTCCAATTAAGTTCCAATGATTTCATCATACCGGTTGTCACGATCCTCAGTTTACTTAGTAAGAGGAGGTGGTCGATAGCAATCATTTTTTGCTTCATTCAAGGGTATCTTGTAGACTTAGGGTAGATGTTTATTTTAGAGGACAAGGTCGAGTTGACCATAACTAATAAAAGACTTTATGCCCTATTAATTATACCCTATGATTCATTAGTCAAGGGGTTTTTAGTCATTGAGGAACATATAAGCTCTAGTTGCAACTAGGTTTCATTTTGTTGTAAAATCACCCGATTATAAACATTATTTTTGTTTTCATTTGATAACAAACCACCGATTAGGGAACCCCTTTAGTTGAGATTTATTTTCAACACGACTATCATCAGAGGCTTTAAATAATTTATTTTGTATTTGAGTTTTGTCAACTCTGTTTGCTTGCTAGCAGAAGATTGTGTTCAAATGTCAATTTCTCGTATTATTATACAAACGTCTAATATGAATGTAAAAAAAAAAAATCTTCATATGTTTTATGATTATATATTTATTCATTAAGTTCAAGTCTTGTCAACTCTAGTTCTTTCAAGGAGGGTCAGACTCAAAATTTTAAGTTCATTTTTATTTTAGCCTGTACAGTATTCTCATGTAATAAATTTAAGCATTTAACATAATTGTTGGAGTTGAAATTTAATTTTAATGTCCAAGTATTTTGCACACACTTTTTAATGCACTTACATAGTGTATTGCCTCGTTTTACGGTGCTTTTGTGCAATGCACTTGTATATTTCATAATATACTCGCGTGATTCATGCACACATATCTCATTGCATTTACACGATACATTTTGCGCACTTGCATGATCTTGGGTGTTCTTGCACAATAATCGATATACTTAACATTTTTTCATATGTTTGTACAATGCATTTGTATGTCTTCAATACATTTCCATTGTACATTTATGGGATGCATGAACAAGATTTTTTTTGGTGATTTAATGAGTCCCGTGCATTTTGTTGAAGTAGTTGTGAAATCTATAATGTGCGATAGTATATTGATTTGTCTCTTTTGAAGAATATTCTGTTGACCATCATGCTATACCCAAAGGAACAAAAAGGTAGAAGAAGCAAAAATGAACAGCGTACAAACCTCGTACCCGATGGATCCACGAAGTCGTTTATTCATGGGATGTATACGAGTTTTCTTTTTCTCGTAATTAGTGATTATGTTATTTAGGGCACTTGTTGATATATGACATGCGACATGTTATTTTATTTAGAGACATTCATGTGAACCAATTTATTGGAGATATGTAAAGGTATGATGTGGTAGTCATTCATGTGAATGTGCTGTCTCAGATTGTACTTGTGAATTCGCATTTAAGTTCATTATTGCTTGCATTTTATTCATTTGTGCATGCATTGCAGATCTGGATGTGAATGTCATGAATGAGAATCTTAGCACATTTTTTTAGACCTGTTCTTTCCTCATCTTTATATAATTAAATTTTTGTTAAGCGGACCCCATAAGGAAGTAATTTTTGTGCTGTAAATAGAGGAGCCTCCTAGTTCATTTTTATCTCTAGTTCATTTCAGGGTTGTATTCTCTTGAACTTTGAGTGTTTATGAGTGTACTAGGAGTGAAAGGAAAATCTGTTTACATTCGGCGAGCTGTCAAGTTCATTACAAGTCCTTTGTAAGTCCAACATTGTTCTCATTTTGTCAAATTTAGTTTAAAAGTATTATATATATTCTTTTTAACTTATATTCAAATATATATATTTTTAATTTTTTATGTGCAAGTCCTCTATTATTTTGAATTTCGGTAGTATTTTGATGTCTTCCGTGCATAGGGGGCATCATTAGGTGTGCTAGGCCTTCCAATATACCAAGAAATGTGTGTATCATTGGTGTCATAAGATACCACGTTCAGACTCTTCTATCCCATCAGCCAAGAAAGATATGCATGAGTCTTTAGATACTTGTTTGCAACTCTCAACATTTACCCGCCAAGTCAAAAAGATGCTCACATGTACTTAAATTTATCCTACTATGTTAATAAAAGCATGCACAGGGCTTGACCATTGCATCACAAACGTTGCTTATGAGTTTTGCTTGCTGACTAAGAAAAGAATGCACGAGTTTCGCTCATTGTGCCAAACTCTTCACATTCAGGATTTTAATTTTTTTTTTTATGTTGCGAGCATTATACCTTTGCATGCACATAATAATGATGACAATGATGACCAGACAACGAGGTGAGGCATGGGTTCTTTTTTTATCTTGATTTATTTATTTTTTAGATAAAGAAAGAAGAAGATTTTGGGGGAGGGAAAGAAAGGAAAGAGGATAGAGAGAGAACATGAAATTTCTCTATGTTTAGAGAGAGAAAGTGCGGATTAAGTGAAAAAAAATATTCTCTATTTTTAGAGTGATGAGAGTGAGAAAGAGTGTTAGAGAGGGAGATGTGGAGAGAGAGAGAGAGAGGAAGTGTGAGAAAGAAGTTTTTTTTCTCTGTTTAGAGAGAGAAAGAGAGGAGAGTAGTGAGAGATTTGGATTTTCTGTCTCTTTTTGTAGAGAGAAAGAGGGTAAGGGATTTTGGTAGAGAGAAGAAGTAGAGTAGATGAGGGAGGAAGAGAGTGTGAGAAAGATCTTTTTCTCTCTGTTTAGGGAGATAAAGAGAGAGGAGAGAAGAGAGGTTGGAGGAAGAAGAAAAAGAGAGAAGGAAGATGAAAAAGAGAAAGAAGGATGATGAAAAAAAGAAGAGAAAGAAAAAAGAAAGAAGAAGAAGAAGAAGAAGAAGAAGAAAGAGGAGAGGGTTGATTGGCTAGGGCAGATGATGGCAGGTTAGTAGGCCACTAGTCGGCCGACGGGGTGTAGACACCCAGGATTGCAGGCAACGACTGACTGGGTGCAATTGGTGTGTGTAGGTAGCGGTGTACTAAGGAGGTCGGGTATGGTTGGGCGTGCATGAGTCTTTGATAGGTGAGAGTGTCAGCTGGGAAGTGAGGGAAATGTTGAGATGTAATGAGGTGTGTTATGTTGTTAGGTTATTTTGGTTTGGTTTTTCTCATTTTAAGTCTTTTTTAAGAACAATGCTATTTTTTTGCTGGCAAAAAGGATAAAGCATTTATACTAGAAGATTCCAAAGATTTAATTTTTTTGATTGATTTTGATTTTCTTGTTAATTTGCATATTAATATATTAACTTTAAATTAAATATAAAATGAGAAAAGGTCTAAAATGGTTCCTTGATTCTTTATGAAGGATGAAAATAGTAAAAGATCATTTTGGTTCCTCTTTAAAGAGTTGAGAGATCAAAATAGTTCTTTAGTATTGTTCAAAACTATTTTGGTCTTTTATAAAGAGTCAACGTACCATTTTGGTTATTTTCTCAATATAAAATATTTAAAATAATAATAATAGGTATTTATTTAAATGCGTGTTGATTTGTTCGCCTTATTTTCGCTGTTGGCGTGCGTTGATTTCGTTCTTGTTCTGTCAATTTTTTTTTTATTTTGCCATGTGAGGACCTAACCAATATGGGCGTAGGTTTTAACTGTTTTAGCTGGTCCCGAATGCGTCGAAGCTATCCTTTTTGCAAATGGACGCTGTTTTAGCGATTTTGACTCTTGGTTGATGCATTTTGGATAGCTTTTGCGTGATATTGTGTCCTTTGCTCGCCGTTTTCATCGTGCTTGGTCGAAACCTCTAAGTCGCCATCAAGGTCAACACTTGGCTTTACATCTACTTGGTGAATTATTATTTTTTTGTTTTCTTTTAAACATTATGTTATTAGTGTTTGTGAGTATTTTCAATTTTTGTCAAATCTATTACAATTGAGCTTTCAATTGGTGTGAATCTCAATCGGCTCATTGATTTTTGGTGGTTTCAAATTTTAGTTGATTTTTTTTTTAATTTTAATTGATTAGTATTACCATTTTAATTCAGCTTCCTGTATTGGCCAATTTATGCTTAAAGAAAGCTAAGTTTTTTATGATTACCATTAATGATCTTTGATATGTGAGTCATAGTTTTTTTTGTATGATCTACATCCATTGTATTGTTCTATTTCCATTAAAAATTTTAGGATCTAACATGTCCTGCAACACTACTTCACTTTCTAATTATTCTAAATGTTATTTTTAAGGTTCTGGAATTTGAAGGAATTTTAACCTTTAAGTTTAATAGGGTATATCATCAGTTTTGGTTGTTTGTGGATCCTCATTAGTTCTTTATAGTCAAGTTAGGCATTTAAGAAAAAATGCTGTATACGGACCATGCTTTTATTAAGTAATGGATTGACAATACTGGAGGAAAGTGTTATGGGAGCTAAAGAAGATTTATGGAGCAAATCATTCAGAAGCCAAGTTTACTGGAAGAAGTTTCAGGTTTATTCATAAGAAGATTTGATTGAAAGATAAAGAAAGAAAATTACCAAGTCCATGAGACCGTTAAGGTGGATTCTAGATGCCCACAGTCACGCAACATATTTATCCTACTTTATGAAATCATTGAAAGCTCAGCCTTTATTTTCTTAATTAGATAACAGTGATTGCTCAACCCTCAATAGACAATATATGAAGCACTGTTTAGTCCTAGTAGGGCAATTGATTGTCATTTCATAATTCTTGGATGCTCGAGCTATATATTCAGGAGATATACCTCTGTTGATTTGGAGAAACAAAAAGTGTTTTTTTTAATCCTAAACTATCTGTATAATCCTCGAAGAAAAAAAAAGTTAATTTATTTTGCTTTATTGACAGGCCATTCGCATGCATCATCAAATCAATGTAATCAGCTTTCTCTAGATTATAAATATTTTGTGAGATCAAAGTCTGTAAACATAAACACAGCAAGCTGCTGAATTAATTATAAATGTAACATAAGTTTTATTAACTACTATTTGGGTGTTTATTAATGGGCTATTTGTTTGAATGTATTATGAGTGTAGAATAAAACAAACCTACGGGTTTTAAAATTTTAGGTGTTTATTTAGAAAAAAAGAAAAGTAATATTTGGAGAAATTTAGAATGCCCCTCCTCGAACTATGATGGTATGACCTATTGCCGCATGTGACCTCGCTATAACCCATGTTTTTGACCTACCGCCGCACATGATGCACACCTACGTCCCATTGATCAGTGACCCCACACAAACAATCACTAATGAGACCCTAGCATTACACGCTCGCTTCTTCACTATCGGCATCATCCCTACCATCTGTATGACCGTGCCCTAGAAATGAATTTCATTTTCATCTAAACAAACATTAAAAGTGAATTTCAATGGCTTTATTTAATAGTCAATCAAATAATCTTAACAGATCAAAATGTAATATATTTAACTTACACTGTATTTGAAATAAAAGCCAACATCATAAATACCTTCAACTAAAGAACCTCCATATTTAATTTGTATAGATCTGTCATGTTTTATGATGAGATTTATAATTTGTATGTTTATTAATGGAAATTTATTTTATTTTATCAGTTTTTGTTTAAACTTTTCATCTTGTTGCCAATGCTTTAATTCTCTTGTGTTCAACTTTATTATTCTACTATAAAATCGTGGTTTAATGTGTTTCCCTGCTTTGCCCTGACAGGTCAGTTAATATCGGCGTATTTATATGTGTAAAATGTTGTGGTGTACATAGAAGTCTTGGCACCCACATCTCAAAGGTAATATTAACCATCATTTTCTCTCGATTGATGAAGTTTTCATTTCATTAATTTCAAATTTATGTATGTCGTACCTCTTCATATCAATGTCATTGTTATATCTCTGTGGTCCTCGTTCTGAACTCCACTTTATCATGGCTGTCGCCTTGCCTTCCAATTTCAAAGCAGTAGAACTCTCTGCCTATCATGCAGCGCTTACTGTTGAAACAAAATTGAACTCAGAGCGGGCTAGCGAAGAGATTATCATAGTTTTATTTGATGTTTGAAAGCTCTTATAGTCTCTTACGGGACATATTCCGTAGTACGAAAGAAATTTGCATCAATATCTTATTTGACTTCTGTAGGCCCTATAATTTTCAATCTTCCTCATCCTAGCAGACAACCTGATTTTTTTGGTTCGCTTAAAAAAGACTTTTTTTGGCCATTAAAAGATAAGCATAAAATTAAGTGTTTCATAGATGAATATGCTCAGTTGGATGAGTAGCTTTACACTTAAATATAGTGCGCAAAACGGTTATATACGTGAAAAAGTTGGAGTAGCTCCAGTGATAGATTTAATTTGAGAGAATTGCCTTAGATTGGTTTGTTGCATAAAATGTTGGTCTTTCGATGATCTTGTTAAGAGAATAGATGTATTAGATCGGGCCTATGTTAAGAAAGATAGAGATAGACCGAAAAAGGCTTGGTTAGAAAGTATTAAAAATGATATTTTTATGAGATTTAAATTAGAATTTAACTTTTAATACGACGCAATGGAAAAAAATGATTTATATTGCCGAACCCACATAGTGTGATAAAGGCTTGTTGTTATTATTGTTGTTGAAAGACGAGTGCATGCATCTTATTCACCTATATTGTGAATTATTTACCCTTCATTTTTTTTTACAACTTATCATAACATCAGGTTTTATCGGTGACACTGGATGAATGGTCAGATGAGGAAATTGTATCTATGATAGAAGTTGGCGGGAACTCTTATGCGAATTCAATATATGAAGCTTTCCTTCCTCTGGATTTTACAAAACCTACAGCAAATTCAAGCCATGAGGAGAGAGCTAAGTTCATCAGGTGAAATACTTATTCATAGGACTATTATTGTGTTTTTTTTTTCTTCTATGGTAGGCGATTCCTTTAACGAAACACCTGAAGTACTCCCATAGGTCCAAGTACGAGTTTCAAGATTTCTTGAAACCAAGCCTGCGTATTGTTTCTTCAAAGAGCTCTTCCTCTTCGAAGAACTCTTTCCGGTCATCCGACTCCGTAAAGGAAAGCTATAGTGGTTTGGATTCCAACAGCTCGGTAAGTCTTAACATTAGTATTCATGCACAATAGTGAATTTGATGGAATTTTCTGTTATTACTTTAATCTAAAATGCTATTCTTCTGTTATTTTTCCAAAAAGTTAAGATCGTCTTAAAATTGTTTTGTGCTTTTGAGTGATCACAGGCAGGTATGGTAGAATTCATAGGAATTCTGAAGGTCAAAGTGATACGAGGCAGAAGTTTGGCTGTTAGGGATATGTTAAGTAGTGATCCGTATGTTGTTTTGACCCTTGGGAAGCAGGTCTGTTTTCTGGTTTTTTTTTCTTATCGCAAATTAAATTTCTGTGGAAATAAATAGTCCCCCCTGTTTTTGTCAATTATGTTATCTCATTGAGAATTGGTCGTTGCAGAAAGCCAAAACCTCTGTTATTAAGAGCAATCTGAACCCAGTTTGGAACGAGGAGCTTAAACTTTCAGTTCCTCAACATTATGGCCCCCTGAAGCTGGTGAGTGTCAGGGAACTGCTTCCTCCTAAATGTCTGCAACCTTTCTCACTCTTTTAAATTTCCATATTAAATATACTTCCAAGTAGCATCTAAAGCTAGTAGAAAGCTATAGGGAATCGGTTGCACTCTAGTTAAAAGTTTGGTGAAAGAAAAAAGGCATGCTTAGGTGACATGATTGGGCATTATAGAATAATCAATGCTCTTCCTACCTGATTTATTTAACTACTGTTACTTAAATTTGCCATGGAAACAATAGCTGTAGATAGGTCCCAGAGCATTCACCTTCCCATCACTTTGGAAATGCCTTGTTTTCTATCAAGCATTACTTACTAATATTGGTAATGCATTAGAAGTTTTAGGTGCAACTTTGGTTGAGTTGGCTTCGTTTCTGCTGTAAGTGAGAATAAGGCCAAACTTAGCTGATTCCCATTTTCTGGAATTAGACCTGAAGTCCTGAATTAGTTCTTTGTTGTATGTACATTGACCTGAATCAAATATATCATTGGTTCAAGTTGGGTACTTGGTTCACCTTCTTCATGCTGTCAACACTGTTAGGAATAAGGACACTATGAAGCAAATATATCAATCCTACTTTAGAAACATGTCGTAGACTTATCAGAAAAAGAAAATGCTTTGCATTCATAGTAATATGAAGTAAATGCTCTTCCTTTCAGTAAACTATGTAGACTTCGGCTTCGTTTGAGATGGATTTTTTTACTAAAACTCTATTTTAAGAAGCAATAAAAAAGCCATCCCAAACGAAACCTTCGTCTCTTTTTTCTTATATAAATTTTGCTTTCAAAAGCTAGGAACGGGCCCCTCTGTCTCTTCTACAATGGTGCATGTGCATGTGTCTGTCGAGAGGAAGAGTCTTTAGTTCTCCTTCATGCCTTCCACTGACAAACCTTTTCACTTAATCTAACAATGATCGTTCTATTTTTTGTTTTCAGAATTTTTAGAACTTTCAAACAAATTTAATTGTAAACTCACATAAATCGTTTATACAAAACTTCAAACATAAATCCTTTTTGTTGGAAGCCTGAACTTCTAACCAACGGACTATGACTTTGTTTGGGACGACTTTCTTACTGCTTCTTAAAGCAAGTTTTTGGTATAAAAAATTTATTTATTGTATTAAAAGCTACTTTACGAAGCAGTAAGAAAGCCGTCCCAAACAAAGCCTATAATGGGCTGCATTAACCTGCTTAAATTGAAATCACAACTGCTTTATTTTCTTAAACTGACCAATCTGTCTGCTTTACTGTAAGAACTGCATTAACTGACCTTTTGTTGTCTGCCCTACCAGCAAGTATTTGATCATGACTTACTCTCTGCTGATGATATAATGGGAGAGGCTGAGATCGACTTGCAACCAATGATCACTTCAGCAATGGCATTTGGAGACCCTGACTCGCTCTCTGACATGCAAATCGGTAGGTGGCTGAAATCACACGACAATGCCCTAATGCAGGACAGTAGTGTCAGGATTGTCGATGGAAAAGTGAAGCAGGAGATGTCTCTCAAGCTCCAGCATGTGGAATCTGGGGAGATTGAGCTGGAACTAGAGTGGATCGCTCTGGTGAATGAGTAGATTTTGATTCCCCATCTAACTCAAATGGATCATTCTGTTTTCCAATGAATTTGCTGCATCTGAAATCTCTATACCAGGTAATCCCAGACCTTTGATTAAGGCTTTGTTTGGGACGACTTTTTTAATGCTTCTTAAATCAGCTTTTTAGTGTAAATTTTTTAATTTTTGTACTAAAAAGTTGCTTTAAAAAGTAGTAAAAAAGCTGCCCCAAATGAAGCCTAAGCTGAAGATTGCTTTTTCAGTTTTCTTGTTTTTTTTATGTGCTGATGAGTGTTACATAATTCAGTAAATATTTGGTTGAAAGGTAGACTGGTTAGTTTACATTGTCTGGTTACAATATATTTGGGAATTCTACCAATAATCTTGTATTGAAAATATTTTGGAGTACCGACCCTTATTAGTCTGTATATCTCTTTGCAGAGTAGCAGTAGCGTTTCAATAGGATGGATAGTTATTCCACAGGCAAGTTTAGAAAATTCACCATCTACTTATTTTTCTGCAGCTTGCCATCTTCTAAATCTATAACAAAGTTTAGAAGAAAAATCACCAAAAGTTGTTTCATATAAATTTTATGAAAGAAATAAAACAACATTCATAAAATAAACTCAAAATAAAAGATTTTTTTAATTACAAAAATATGAATTGTATATTATTTGAGTGTGACTTTAGCTAAAGTGTGCGTCAGTCATATTATAAATTATAATTACTAAGAGGTTGTTTGGTTGCTTAAAAAAGGAATGTAGTGTAAAAAAAAAAATGCATTATAAGATGAATATTTTGTAGTTGTTTGGATAATTGTAAAATGAGGTTTGGGTTGAAGTAAAATGAACACAATATAAAATGCAAAAAGATAGTGGTTGGTGGCCTACTGGTGGAAACCAACAGTGGCGGGCTACTGTGATGGTGGTCGACGGCGGTTGACAGGGGCTAGCGATCAATGACAATTGCAATGAATTTTTGGGGTATTTGTAACTCGTCCAAATCGAAGGAATTTTAAATACATGAAAAATGAACGAGATGTTTTTCAAATGTATCAAAATTTCAAACTATATTTATTTTATTTCAAATCAAACTCTAATATAAATTTTAAGTTTTTACTAGTAAAAAAAAAAAAGAAAAAAAAATCAAACTCTAATATTTTCAAAATGTCCTTATTTAGAATAGTTTACATTCCCTTTATAGATAATCTAATAGCCCCCTAACTTATTTGTTCACGTTGCATTTATCACTTTGGCATACCATAATAGATAAGGGTAATTTCAAATAAATGTAGTTTTATGCTTCTTAAAATGAGAGTTGCCTTTTGATGGTTCGGTCATGTAAAATATTGACCTTTCGATGACCCAATTAAGAAAGCTGATGTGTTAGATTTGACTTATGTTAAGAAAGGTAGATATAGGCCTAAAAAGAACTAGTTAGAAAGTTTTAGAAATGATATTTTTTTTAATTAGATGTAAATGAGAATCTGACTTTTATCATGGCACAATGGAGAAAAATGATTCATGTAGCTCACTCCACGTATTAAGATGAAGACGATATTGTTGTCGCTGTTGCTTCTTCTTAAAAATGAATGGATAATTACAAGTATCTAATAAGGCGAAAAATCATTCATGCGTACCTTACATATGCATGATTTTAATAACACAGGCTATGAGAAAATTCATGTGGAATAGAGAGAGAATTGTGATATGGGGAAGCTATAGCTAATTGGATCAAGTTTTTTTTTTGGGTCTTATAAAATATTTTAACACAGGATCTACTCTTCCACATTTTATGCAATCAATCATTCCCACACTTAAACATAGAGCTTCCTACGCCAACGAGATTCAGGCTTCATTTGGGACGATTTTCTCGCTGCTTTTTAGAGCAGCTTTATAGTTAAAAAATTTAAAATTTTGTATTAGAAAGCAGCTTTAAGAAGCATCAAGAAAGCCGTCCCAAAAGAAGCCTGAATGAGGTGGGAAAAATCACTAGCTGTCTATAACTCTATATACTATTATACATTTGATAAAATAAGGTTTTTCTCACAATTAGTAATGTTCAGTACCAGCTCTTTCAAAGTTCTTCTTTTCCAATGCTACAGCTTTGTTTGGGAACACTTTCTTACTGCTTCTTAAAATAATTTTTAGTACAAAAATTAAAATATTTATACTAAAAAGATGCTTCAAGAAGTAGGAAGAAAGCCGTCCCAATCGAAACTTACATCGAAGTACTTTGTGATCTTCAAGGTCATAACTTATTAATTTTTTTTAGACCTTACAACCGAAGGAATCATCTCATTAAAGAAAAATCGTTCACCTCACAGGCTTGATAGATGCTCAGAGCAATATTCTTCTAATGTTCCAAGATAAATTTATCAAATGGTCTCAACTACTCAATATTTCATATTCAGGGGTTGTTGGATTTGTTAAAAAAGAAATATAGAATAAAAAGAAATGCATTGTAAATAGAATTTAGTGTATTTAAAATATTTGAAGTTATTTGGATGCGTGTAAAAAGAATGTAAAATAGTATTTTAAAATAGATTAATTATGTTTAATCAATTAAAAAATTTAAATAGTTTTAAATTAATTTTGATTTTAAATTTAAGCAATTAATTAGATTTTGATTTATGTTTAAAATTCTAATTAGATAATTAAATAAGTTAACCAACTAATTAATTTGATTTTAAAGTGATTGCTCTCAGATTTCAATTAATTGACTGTTCTGAATTTTTCAATTAATTAATTAATTTTAATTTATCAATTATGTACAATTAATTAATTTCAATTGATTATTTAATTTCAATTAACTAATTATTTTTAATTAATTAATTTTGATTAATTAATAACTTTAATTAATTATTTAACTGAATTAATCAATTAATTCAAATTAAATAATTCTCGTATTAATTAATTGAATCAATTAAAGTTTAAATTGTTCTCCAATAGTTTTGTGGAGTGATTTTGACCCCCGAGGGGGAGGTCAAGACAGGCACTTATCATTGATTTTTTATCGGCCGAACCAAAGGTCGATGATGCGAGGTCTTAAGTTTGACACCATCTTAGTTAGATCTAAGATCAACAATGCGAGATTTTGAGTTTAAAATCATCCCGATCAGATCTAAGATCGACAACACAATGTCTTCATTTAAATTTCTTGCCATGCAGAATTAAAATCAACGGCTCGAAGGCTTTGGTTTAAATATTTGTTTGCTATATCGATAGTTTATTTAATTGCTCAAATCATGATAGTTGATTAGAGTCGACTATGCATGAGCATGCTAGGTTGTTTTCTTTGCATTTACCATAGTCGAGAAAGAAGTTAGTGACTTTCTATATAATCTCCATGTGTGATTAAATGGCATCTTATCTTATTCATCTTGATAACATAAAAAATATTTTGTTTGGGTAGGACTTATAATCAATGTGGATACATCTCACATAATTTTTTTCAAATGCTTATGAGTCAATTTCTTGATTTTTCATTGGTGCTTGTCACAAATTTTCACGCCATTCTTTAGTATCATTTGAGCATGGATGGTAAAAAAAAAAAAAAAAAAAAAAAAAAAAAAAAAAAAAAAAATTGAGCATGGATGGTGGCCTTACAGCTATGATGCACCGACACTTCTCCTCAAAGAGGCGTGCAGTGTTCGACACCGTGTCCGACACGACACTCCTCCGGCACGTGTCCGACACGTCGAAAACGTGTCCGATTAAAAAATATTAAATAAAAATTGTACACACGTGTCGGACACACGTATCTTAAATATTTTATGATTTTTTTTAAATAGAATTTCTTGTATTTGGCGGGACTTAAACTAAATTTCTTATTTCATATCCAGAATACCAAATCAACGTCCACACTTAATACCCAATTATCGAATATTCTCATTTTCATTTCTTTTTGGCAGTGAAGGTATTTTCATCTCCTCTCTCAGTGGCTGATAAACTGCATCGACGTTTGACTCTCGACATCCTAATAATAATCATTTTAAGCACAAATTCTAGTTAAATGACTTATTATTTTAAAATTATATTTATTTAATTTTTATACACTTTTTTTAAATATAAAAACTATAATACCGTGTCCAACCCGTGTTCGTGTCCTATATTTTCAATAACAAACGTGTCCCGTGTCCATGTCGTGTCGTATCCGTGTCGCCGTGTCCGTGTCTGTGCATCATAGCCTTACAGAGTTGCTTCAGCCCCATACGTTCAAGAGTTCTTTGCAGGACTCTTTGAGTCTAGAGATCAAATTGGCCAATCCCACCATACAAACAACAAACCAACATGTTCACATTGTTCCTTCAAACAAACCAATCATGTTCACATTGTTCCTTCAAACAAACCAAATCATGTTCTCTAATTAAAGAACACTTTTATTGAATTTTAAAATAACATCACTCCAAAAAAAAAAAAAAAAATCCTCAGAAGGACAGAAGTTGGGAATTCCAAAAGTATAATATTCACCAAACAAAAATGGAGATGAACCATAATCCAACAAAGCCTCTGAGAGCATTTATTGAAATATACAATATTTAACAACGACGCTATAACCAGTTTAAAGATCAGTTGTCCAATCTACAATTGAAGCAATAAAATATCTGTATGAATGGTACATACCGCATGAAAGGGAGGAGGACCTTACTTCTCCTGCTGAAATTACCCATTTCCATGCATTATTTAACCTCATGCCACTAACCTTGCTTCTTCAGCCTCTGGAACTACTATGTCCAGTCTCATCATGGGCCGATAAGCATCAGGAATCTCTGCACCAGCCTGCACGCAAACCTCCACCACAGCAGGAGCCTTCCCATAGAACCTCTTGAGAGCACCGGTGGGCGGCGGCCCCTTGGGCTCCTTCAAATGCCACACAAAGTTCGGAGGGATCACTTCATCAATTGTTGCATCCTGCCACCCATGCTTTCCATCCCTCCACTGGTGTTTAAAAGCCCCACAAAGCTTTGCATTGTGGCCCCATGGACCAACATGGACCTCAGAGCAATACCCACATGCTTTCACTGTGTATTTCTTCATAAGCTGCCTCACACCACTCCTCACTGTGCTATATGCCTTCAAAGTCCTTTCTGCAGCTTTTCTGGTGTCAGCTGGGGGTGACATGAACTGGCCATTAAGGACTGCATAGGTATCAATCTCAGAAAGTAGAGCCATTGCATCTTGAGATCTGCATGGCTTTGGCTCCTCCGCAAATCCACCGCGGTCTATCACTTTTTTGCCGAGCATTCTAACTGGAATGGAACGTCTTCTGGAAGGGTATTGAGATAACTCAACACCAGCTTGAATGCAGAGCTCTACAACTGCAGGTATTCTTTCATAATTGAAGCGAGTTTCATGCTTAATGCGATGCCCAAAAGGGTCAAATAAGTGATAGGCTTCAGTAGGGATGAGGACATCATTGATGGTTCCTCGGACCCACACATGACGACTCCTTCGTTTAACATTTTGAGGGCCACTGCAGTCTTGTATCAAGTGGCCAGTTGAGCCTACATAGACTTCTGGGCATTCTCTGTTGTGCATCAAGCAAAGTTAGACTGGCATGGAAATCACATGGACATAATAACTAGAATAGCAATGCTCGGCTACATCCATATAAAACAATCATATATCATGCTTTGCTCACCTACATCCATAAACTGGAACCACTGTCAAAAGCTGAGCAAGTCCTTCGATCAAAACTTTCCATGACTCCAAAGTTTGATAAGCTACTGGAATTAGTTCAGGAACCAGTAATCCATTCTTTGGGGGCTCGAGGTGCTTCTCAACTCCCATATGTGCTAATTTTTTATCATTCCTTGCTGATCGTAGCACCTTGTGAATTGGAATAGGATATGGCTTCTTTTTCTTTTTAGGCAGAACTGGCGGAAGATCCACATTTTGAGGATGTCTATCATACTTCCTGGCTGCAGAAGTATTTCTAGGCTCTGCAGAAGCATACCCAAACACCTGAAATTTTGTTGGTCCGAACAATGTAGAGGCAAATATCCAAGTTGAGATCAAAACTTTTAATGAAATTTGAAAGTTAGAGCATGAATACAATAACTGATTCATTTGAAGTTAGCTACATCAATATTAGCACCAGCCAGTAAGTACTTTTAAAGCTGAATTACAAGGTTAATCGACCATTGGACAACGTAAGAAAATTGGACAAAGAAAAGTACAACCAATCATGCAATATCACGAAAACAACCTTCCCTTGCAACTTCTAACTATATAAGAGATGTCCCCAAAGCTCCAGTAGTTACTGATGCAACAGTCAAATGAAAACTTATGAGATGTTGATGGTGAGATTAATTAAATGTTCCATTTCTTTATTGAGCATTTAAAATTTAGGGAATATTTGAATTTGGTTTAAGTAGTTTTGTTTCCTACCATGTTATTTTTATGAGGATATATTTTCTAGTAACTATGATGCTACTTTCTTTACATGTAAGCCCGTGGACTTTTCATTATAAATGACTTCTAGGGCTGACTTGAGATGATCAGTTGAAGAATGAATAGAATTTGAGATTCTCATTCTCTCTCTAATTCTGGCTATTGCTCTCTCTCTCTCACAGACACGCACGCATAATTAAGTGGCATCAGAGCTAGGTTCAAAGTGTATCTAAGTCTTCATCTCCATTGCTAATTTAGTCTAGTTGAGTCCCTCATGCATTCTGTGCTCATCATTATCCATAATTAAAAAATTTCAAGTCATGCTCCCTTCATTATGCCTCTTGTCGCATCAATTCATGCATCATGCAAGCCTTGTCTTGGATGTGTTCTTGTTTGATGTTGATTGAAGCCGCGTGTCCGATCCTCGCTCTCACCAACTTTGCACCATGCCGTCATCTCCTATGTTCTAGTATAATCCTCCCTCCACGCATTCATCCATCTGTTGTTTTTTATTGCACTGTCACCATCACTCCAACACTTGTGTGTGATCCCAATAATCCCCTCTCACATTCAACCTTTATTCCAGCCAATTGCGCCTGATGAGGACATCGACAGACGCTACCGACATGTTTATCGCCGGCGAAACCGCAGATCGACGGCCACGATTCAGCGCCTCTACTTTTGATTGAGATGACATGATGTATTTTATTATTGTCTATTTTGATAGTTTCACATCAGCGCCTCTCATTCTCATGCACTAAACTTTATGCCAAATTGTGCTCCATTGGTAAATCCACACATACCTCTCCTATTTCACCTGCCTACCCTAGTTTCCAACCTTCAACCTTGCCATGGTAAAACCAAGTCATTCCTTTGTACACCACAGACAACAACCCACATTGACGTCCAACCAGCTATCGGCATTTCCATAGATTTTTCAAGGATCAATGATCGTCATTAGTCAAGAACCTACAGATTTATGAAACTCAATCATTCCTTTATAGGCATAAACTCCTCAATTGTTAGTTGGTCATTAGAAGGTAATTTCTAATGCTTTATGGCATAGAATGTTGGCCATTAAAAGAGAAGCATAATATTAAGTTAAGTGTTGCAACGATGAGGATGCTCAAGTGGATGAGTGGATTTACTCTTAGAGACAGGATACAAAACGAACATATTCGATAAAAGGTTGGAGTAGCTCCAGTGACAGATAAGATTAGAGAGAGTCGCCTTAGATGATTTGATCATGTAAAATGGTGGCCTTCTAATGACCCTGTTAGGAGAGTAGATGTATTAGATTTGACCTATGTTAGCAAAGGTAGAGGTAGACCTAAAAAGACTTGGTAAGAAAATATTAGAAATGATCTTTCTTTAATTACATTTAAATGAGAAATTAACTCTTAACAGGATATAATGAAGAAAAATGATTTATGTAGCTGACCCCACGTAGTGGGATAAATGTTTGATGTTATTGTTGTTGTTGTTTGCTTCCAAATCAATTAACCAATGTATGATCCTTGCCCATAAAACTCCACTAAAAGCAATACTAACTAACCTACTGTTGCCCTACTTGCAATTTTGGTTTATGAAAGGAAGAGTTATGTCAACCATGTGTGTGTTTAGAATTAGAAACCACCTACATATACTACCTATCACTATACAACTAATAGGAATCAATCTTCAACATATCTCAACATGTTTTATGAACTAAACCTTGTTTTTCAGCATAATCATGTCTTTCAAATCAAATCAATATGTATTTTCATCATCACCGCATAGGTTCTTGATTGGTTACATTAATCCAATTTGTGTTTACACTAGATTCATAGCATATCTTCCTTTTTGTCATAATGAAACTTGCTATACATAAGGGCGAGAACTTGACAATCTGGTATCATCCATAGAGCAATTGGACCAAAGGGTAACAAACCTAAAAAATTATAGAATGACCTTTGACGTATGTAAAAATCATGAGAACATCTTTAATAAAATTATGGGTTGATTTGATGATTTTCCTTGTCAAATCGAATCACTACAAAACTAACCTAAAATTCAAAGGAACCCAATGAAGGTACCTCAAGGGGTATCCTCCTACATCCAATTGGCAACCCTCAAAATTTGGGTCAAGTATGAGTTGCCCAATCAACTTAATGTATCGCTATAATAAACCCTATAACATTTAAGGAGCCATCAGTACCACCAAGTGTGGGTTGAGGTTGATTTTCTTTGCAAACACCATTTCAAAGAATGATAAAAGGTGGTCTTAGAGTTCATTAAATCTTGATAATAATACTAGGAGCACTCATAATTGTCACAATGATACTAACAATAATGAAGACAACTATCCTAACGTAACCCAAGCATGAGTCATTAAACTTTGTAAAGAGGAAGAATGATAGGAAATACTTAGATCCAAGTATTCCTATCGCTCCACGTGAAGAAAACAACAAGAAAGTTGCTGTTTTCTACAGGAAATCAGCCCCAAACGTATGAAAACAGTAGAAAATCATAGGAAAACTGAGAGAAAAACGCTTAATGGACTTATATTCCACTAGTAGATGATCAAAGAACAGCCAAAGTGAATTCCTTTAAACATAATTAGAATCAATTTAATCGTTAGGTTTGTCTAGACTATAAACTCAAGTGCAGCAAAAGTTATAAGTTCAATGAAAGGGAATCCTTCCACTGACAACACGAATAAGGAAATTTTTTATTATGCAGCCAAAAAGATCATGTCACATCAACCCATTCAAAATATATTTTTGATTAACCAAGATCTCGATTTTTAATCTTTCGATGATGAAAGCATTGAGCACATAGAAGACAACGAGGCCATCACCAAAAACAATGACGTTGGCCATGCCGAGGAAAATAAAGTTGTAATACAATGCATATTCACAACTCTCAAGTTGTTGGAGGAAGATTATATAAGAAAAAATATTTTTCATATTCATGCTACTTGTCGAAACAAAATACATAAACTTGTAATTAATAGTGGTAGAATCGTAAATCTCCGCTCTAAAGCTACTTTATTAAAGGCCAAACCTAGCTTTGAGTCGTACCCTAAGCCTTACAATGTCGCTTGGGTGGATAATACCTTGTTATTGGTAACCAAGAGATACTTATTTCCCATCCAATTACGTGGCTATAAAGATGAGATATGCTGCAATGAAATGTTTAAAATTGCGTATTCGGGTATTTAGGCGTTTTTCATTCGTGAGGCAAGGCGTAAGCCTCAAGGCATTTTGAGGCGTAAGCCTCAAAATCAAAAGATTGCGTAAACATAAAATGATAAATTTTTTATATACTAATGAGTGAATAATATAAAACATAAAAAAGCATAAGATATGAAGTGAAATCAAAATATCCCAATAATAAGACAACATGAAATATAGTTCAACTTAAAATTCTATCTTTCCCAAATCCCAGTATTCTTTTCATTAAAATATAATTTCAATTTCCAAAAATAAATAGCAATGACCTATCACATAAGAACTCATAAGTCATCAGCACTATCATCACTAAGGGGTTCTTCATTTGAATCATCATTATGATGAACTGCTCTCTCCCCTTCCTCCTCTCCTATAGAGTCCAATGTCGGGCATTTACTTCAAGATTTATGTAAGTTTTAATATATATAGCGTGAGGCGAGGCAGCCTCAACCAAGTTGAGGCGCAAGACTCATAAGAAAAACTTGACGCGTAAGCATCGAGGCGTTTTACTGGAATTGCGCAAAGGCGGACCTCAAGGCGAGCCTCATATTGCACAATTTTAAACCATGCTTCAATGTTTTACAAATAGTGTAGAATAAATCATCCTTGGTAGGTGCTTGGCTATATAGCTAAGCTATCATCCATTACAAATGAGAAAATGTGTATATTTTCAAGTACGAGGGCACTATAATTAAATTTGTTCCCTTAAAGCCTATTTCGAAGGCCCTAAAGCTTAATTGTAAGACAAAACTTAAAACTCAACAATAAAGAAAAGAATAGTTGCATATCCTAATTCAAAATAAATTTATAAAGGAGGGCAAAAGTTAGGGGTAATCATATTCTTAGCTATGATGCATCGGCACTTCTCCTCAAAGAGCCATATAGTGTTCAACACGACACAAATCCGACACACCTCCGACATGTGTCGGACATGCCGAAAATGTGTCCAATTAAAAAAATATTAAATACAAATTGGTCACGCTTGTCTTAAATATTTTATGAATTTTTTAAAAATATAATTTCTTGTATTTAAAATTTTTATTTGTTTAAAATATAAAAACTAAAATTCTTATTTCTTATTTTCCTAACCTGAAACCAAATTGATACTCTAAAATTAACATAATTTTTTCAAATGTGATTCCTCTACAATTAATATAACCATGATAATGTCCATTGCTCTTAAATATTTGCATTAAAATGTTTTTTTCTTCAATCATTTAGCTCTACAAATGATACAAGATGAGCAAAATCACCAATTACACCCTCGATTTCAACATAGTTCTAGATCAAGACAATGTTGCTTTATATTATTGAACTGTTTCAAAATGAAGCATGAGTCCATTTAATTTACTCATGTAATAAACATTTTTCTTCCATTGACGTTTTCATATCCCCTCAAGTAAATATTATTTCTTAACCAGATATACAATAATTTTTGTACATGACCTAATAAAGTTTAACTTTCTCAAGGAGTTGATGTTTAGTAAACCTACTCCAACATCCTGATAAAATGGTTTTGATCAAAAGTATAATCTATGTCAACCAACCAATCTTAAGTAAGTCTTAGATCAAGTTTACCGTCAACATAATTTTCTGTGTTATCTCAACATCCAAATCACAATCTTGTTGGTTGGTGTTCCTATAAATAATATAATTATATACTACAATATACCTTTCATCTTAAGATTCCCACTATGAGGGTGCTTTCCAACATATGCATGATGATGAGCACCACACACTTGAAACCCTCTTTTCACACATAAAAAAGAGACCATTAGCATGATTAATATGCAAGTTCACATGTCATCTATTTGATCAAAATCAACCTCTTGGGCATAAGTCAAATAAATATTTTTCTATTCTCTATAAAGAGATGGTTGTGCAGGTCTAAATGCATGACCATGTTGTGGGATCCTTTCTATGCAACTTTGGAAAGATAAAACGAACTTAATTAATAGGGTTATGTCATTACCAATCTATTCTTTGAAAAATTACTATACAGTCAATTGCTCTTGCAATCCTGTAAAGATTTTCTCACATTGTTGATGTATTAAACAGCCCTAAAATTGGGATCCCTTTCGAAGTGTACATTCGATGCAATCACTTTCTCTCTAACTAGCACCCCCTCTCTTACTTACTCTCCCTAATTCCAACTCAAACAATTGGTCAAAAGCAAAGAAGAATATGTAAGATGAAATCCAAGGAAGATTCAATTCAATCAATAAGCAAGAATCTTCATTCAGTTCCTTTTCAAGGTTTGGTTTTCCAATAAAAACACTAGTATCACTTCATATCCCTTAATTGAATCTAGCTACGCTCAATTCTACAGATCCAAAGCTTCGCTAGTATCAGCATAAGCTCCACCAAAACAGACCAAACCACTATTCATAAAATATCCTACCCAAAAATCTATTCCTGTTCAATTATACATACATCCAAAGCTTAAGTAGAATAAACCGTACAAAACTTAGGTTTTGGATCACAAATCCATAAGTGTGAAGATGATGATAAATCAATCAGTATGGGAGGACAAAGAGTGGAGAAAAAATAAGTCAACTCCATCTCTTTTGTCAATTTGTATCAATATTGATGGGGACATCAGACCGTGGAAGGTCTATCAGAGGCGTAGCCGTTGATCTACAGCCACGATCGTACCACTTTATTTTTGAGTTGCATTTTATTTATTTGTATTGTTTAGTTTATGAGTGTTATTGTATTTCTTTTCCACTTTTACCCTTAAGGGTTGTATCCTGTGTTAGCCCAAGGGGCATGTTAGTACTTTTATTTTATCTCTTGTATGGGCTATTTAAAGCCTTTCATCTCCCCTTTTGGGGGTTAATGAATGAAATTACATATTTTTCCTGCACTTGTCTTTGTGAGAGCTTGAGAGCCTTCGGAGAGTAGCCCTAGGAGAGGGAATTGTATCACCCACCAACATTGGAGGATTCCGGGTTCGTGGTTTTTCTTCCTTTCTTCCCTTCCTCTTTCCCTCTTCCCTAACCGTCAGTTGCAAGAGCATCCCTAAGCCCCCACCACCGGTTCCAACCCCTCCTCCCCACGGTTTCACTTTCCCACTACCGCCTCCATCCCTCCACCAAGCCAACCACCACCTCTCCTCCTCCACCGGCCATCCACCCCTTCCCCAAGCATCTTTCCCCTTCAACTATTCCTCCCTAAGCCCACCCAACCGCCGACCCTAGCCCCCTTAGCCGCCGGCCCTTCTCATCTTTTCCCATCTTCTTTGAGTTTCCTAATTTAGTTGGAGTTGATTTAGGAACAATTTGAAATTCAAATCAATTGAATTTGAAATTCAAATTCTTTCATAATTTAACTAATCTATTTTTGGAAAGTTTCCATAAACAATTCTAAATCAAATTCTATTTGAATTTGATTTAATCCCTTGCCTAATTTAAGACTCTATTGATTAGGCAACCCACTAATTAGTTCCCTAAACCTCTCCCTCTCTCACCATGCCGCCAGCCCCCTAGCCTAATCGCCCCATTAAATTCCCCTTCTATTTCCCTTCCCTCTCAATTTCAAAATCTGAAATTTATTTCAAAATTTTGAATTTAATCACCTCCTCCAACCTAACCCTAACCCCATGTGTGGCTCCACTTTTTGGCTGAACCCTTCTCCCCTCCTCTCTTGTTTCTTGTGAGGATCTCATTTCTCACAAGGAATCTAGGAGCCTTGACGGACATCGCCGATACTACCACATACAACAAAGCAAATGCATGGCCGATCCCAATCGTGATTCTGGTTTCGTCGACAACGAACAAGGACATGTTGATATCAACCATTCCACCCTCTTCAACATCAACCCAAAGATCGATAGTACCGTCGAAGACTACTTGGATTGTATCATCTTCTAACTTGTTTTAAACGCCATTGAATCTCAAGTCTCTTTCGTTTAGTGGATGGTCACTTCTTCCTCTTGATAACGGTATACTAATCTTCCGAATTTCTTATCTTTTAAGTCTCACCCTTGCTAGTGGTTTTATTTGGATTCATAATGATCATGTTAATGGCCTCCGCCTAAAGCTTAGTAAACTTAGGAAAGAGTGTTGGTCTCTATGTTCTAGTCTTATTGTTAATCTTGGAAGGATTATTGATAAACCACTATAATTGCTTTTGTTGTATTTCTATTTATTTTGTGGTCTCAACTCTTATTGTAGAATTTGGCCTAAACTTAGGCACCATTCTTACGTTTTCAATTATCGTTCTAGTTGGCTAAAGCTTATAATCTATTAATGCTCATGTTCAAAAGCGTGTAAGATCATAAATTTATCTTTTCCACATATTGTCCTGCATTAAATATCCTATCTTGTTTTCTGTATGAACATCACCTCTGTGTATAAGGTAAATAAGAAGTGAACTTGTAGAAATCAAACAGTATTTCTTCCGCCTAAACTTGATAAGGTCTATGAAAAAGCAAATCTTGACAATTCAGTGACACCAAATAGATTAAAAAAGTAGCTCTAAAGGAAAGTCAATAAGGTTGCTCCGTGCATATGGTAGAGTTTTGGTTATAAAATCTCATGCCCAGGTCCTAAGGAAAATTATTCCAGGAGAAATAATATCATAACACAAAATGCATGAGGTAAATGCATGCTCAGTTGCACATAAATTATCCGCAAATACACAGAAAACAACACACATCCCCTATCCTATTACTGACAAAACTTAACCAGAATATATTCCACCCAACAAAAGTAGGAACAATCCAGATTCAGCATCTTGCGTTTAACAACAAATTCCCAATTTACCATCGCAACACATCCATGCGGGGTAAAATTATCTGAGCTCACCAATAGTAGTAAAGAAGCTCATTTACTCTGATTAAATCAAGAATTAATCGACTAGAGCTAATCAAGAAGACTACAGCATTTCAAATAAAAATCACAGAAGAACGAAGGAAACAGCAACTTACTTCGCCAGTGGGGGAATCAAGGTATGCCTCAGAATCACTCAACTCCGACACAACCTTCGGTGGAACAAATATGAGTTTCCTCCACAATGAACATTCTCGTATGCTCTGATTAATCCCTCCGCCGAGAAAAAGCTTCTCACCGACGAAGCTTGAAGATGAGCAAGTGGCGATGCTTCCCCTCGAAGATTGGAGTAAGGGCGTCCGAGCTTTCGAAGCCCGATGCGGGCACGAAGAAGACGAGGAAGAAATTAGGTGTTGGCTCGAAGGAAAACTCGAAGCAACAATCGCTGTCACTGCCATTGGAGCGAGCGATCCAGCGCCCGGCCTCTCCCTCACGGCAAATTATTGGGTCAGGTGACGGAACGCAGAGATAGGTTCGGATAATAATAAAATATTATTTAAAATTAGCGCAACCAAAGCGCAACCAAAGCGCAACCAAAGCGCAACTAAAGCGCAACCAAAGCGCAACTAAAGCGCAAGTAAAAAAGCGCAACTAAAGCGCAACCAAAGCGCAACTAAAGCGCAACCAAAGCGCAACTAAAGCGCAACCAAAGCGCAACTAAAGCGCAACCAAAGCGCAACTAAAGCGCAACCAAAGCGCAACCAAAGCGCAACCAAAGCGCAACCAAAGCGCAACCAAAGCGCAACCAAAGCGCAACCAAAGCGCAACCAAAGTGCAACCAAAGCGCAACCAAAGCGCAACCAAAGCGCAACCAAAGCGCAACCAAAGCGCAACCAAAGCGCAAC